>NW_024962268.1:4074643-4134643 GCF_019238085.1 Lagopus leucura | reverse complement strand
ATCTTCCTGAAATAGCGTTGCTAGGTGTGCAAATGATAAAAATGTGCAAAATGATAACATTGCTCACTTGGCTCCGGAAATTTTTTTTTAAATGGCTTCATGCAGTGTCAGTTGCTGTTTCTGGTCTCTCACATCTGTGTTCTTGATTTAAAGGGGGCAGCAGGATTATTGAAAAGTTACATTTGTAAGAGGTGTAAAATGTGTTTTCAGTTGAACAGTAGAGCTCGGGAATTCAGTACTGTAAAACAAGGTTTGTGTTCAAATTTTTACTATCACATTAACTTGGAAAGTTTTAATGAAAAATGTGCGGAGATCACTACTGTTTTCACTGATGGAACTTTGTAACAGCAGCAGGATTAAAATATATTCTTACTACGTAAATCATAGATTTCAACTATTGTTAAATGTGTGTTAAAAGTTGCTTTAAAGCTGAAGTAGTTTTAGTAAATGCTCACTGTCACAGTCTTCCTGTTGCTATGTTTGTTCGAGTGACAAGCAGTCTTTGGAGGATGCAGGTGACAATAACAGAAATTCTTCTTATTAGCACCAAGGTAATGTTGGAAGTACTTCAGTAAAAACTGCCTGCCTAGTTTGGCTTTCATATTCAGCTGAGGGACTTTGCACAGACCCAGCTAATAATTAAAGCCACGTTCTTAAATTTGTTGAACTGATGCCATGAATTTTGTTTCTGAGTCCCACTGAGATGTGTACTTTTGAATTTAAGTAAAGAAACAAGAGGTGACTTATTATAAATAAATCTCCATTACTCCAGACAAACTGCAATCTGTAACAAATGATTTTTTAAAATTTTTAAGGACAAAAAATGAAGCTCAAGGTTAAAAAAAAAAAAAAAAAAAAAAATAAAAGCTTGGAAAAGGTGTATTTCAGCAATATTCTCAAGAAACTGTAAGTTCATAAACTACATTATATAGATTTTTTTTCAGTTAAAATATGTAAAATGAAATATAAAGGGAATATTTGTACATCAGCGTCATGTACACTAAAGCACATGCAGAGATTCTACACGAGCACTGAAAGAATGATAACAGATGTCATGTCCACTAACTTCAGTGTTAATTTGGGAATTTTATCTCTGCAGGTGGTTTACTATGCATTAAGATCACCCTGATAGAAGCCAAAACAACATTCTGCATGCCTCAACAAGCATAGAGTGACCAAAATTAGCATATGTTCATATAAAACCAGCAAAGGTGGAATTTATATTTCAGCATTTGTAAATACCTATGCTAGATTTGAAATATGGTGTTTTACAGGCTGATTTTTCCCTTGTAAGTGGTAGTGTGTAGTAAGAGTTTCGACTTACATTATACACTTATCCTGACACGAGAGGTCTGTTTCTGGAGCGTAGTTTGAACTAGATGCTTCTGAAGGAAGAGGTCAATATGTAGGAATTGTAATCCTTTTATGTATGTACACATGCATAAACCCTAATCCTAACATATGTACACATGTATGATAACTTGATCATTTATCTAATCTATATATAAACTATATATTACTGTAAGAAGGTAACTGGTAACTGCTTGTTTTTGCATACTGGTGCTAAAGAGTGTTTTGCTGAAGAATACTGACTGTTTGCTAAAATCAAAATACTAAGTTAGAAGCCATTCATAAAAAGTATTTTGAAGTTATTTAGACTCAGTGGAGAAATGTATATTAATCTCTACCTGTAGCATCCACTATTTCAAATTCAAAATTAGGATGAAAGGTAAGGCTGCCACTTCAGAAGCTGGTCATCAGAAGGGTCAGATAACTATCGTGAAGAAAATTATTTGTTTGTGTACTGGAAGAATGCCTTTTCCTTGCCGCACATAATTGCTGTTGTCAAGTTTAGAGTACTGTAGTACCTCTTCTATGAGGAAGAACGTGCCTTTGTGAATTTACACTACGGCTTGTGGGCACAAAGTTTGGCCCTTTCTTTGATGTTTGTATGTTAATCCTGATTTGACTGTGAGATTATTCCAATTTTGTTGCTACTGAAATTCATTCTTACGAGTGTTTTAAAAAGATTTTACTGACATGCTGCGCAGGTTCAACATGAAGAATGATCAGATAAGACCTCATTGGTGGCCTTCCAATACACGAGGGAAGTTTATGAACAGGAGGGAGACTGACTTATACATGGTCTGACTGTGACAGGACAAGGGGGGATTGGTTTTATCCTAAAAGAGATATTTAAGAGAAAATACTTTTTTCAGAGTGGTGAGTGCTGGCACAGGCTGCCCAGAGAAGTTGTGGATGCCCCATCCCTGGGGGCAGCCAAGGACTGGCTGGATGGGGTGTTGGGCAGCCTGAGCTGGTGGGGGGTGCCCTGCCCATGGCTGGGAGACAGAACTGGATGGTCTTTAAGGTCCCCTCCAAGCCAAGCCATTCTGTGAGTCCATGATTATAGCTGGATTACTCACGTGCTATGTTATGTCCAGCAAACGGCAAATCTGTAACGAAACAATGTATTGGTTTAGTTAAATGCTTCAAGTTGTATCATAGATGCAAAATTAAACCTATTTCTCTGGCTCTCAGTTGCACATAAATTGCAGTCTAAGTACAGTCTCAGTTTTAAAGGTCTTGATAAATCTGATATGGGATGAATGAATTTTCTGCTGTTTGTGGTTAAATCCTAATTCTAGTTCCTTAATATTATGAATTAATTCAATAAAGTCTAAGAACAATACTTCTTCATGTAGACTAAATGGAAATCTGTGCAGTTTTTTATATTTTAAGGGAACCAATGAAAAATCCAAGGGATATAAAATTATTAGAAAAATGAGACTATTTAATATTACAGAAGATTCACAAATTCACCTTAACACTTTTTGAAAGGATAATTTTAGGCCTGGTTAAGACCACATAAATATTGGAGCTAAAAAAAAAAAAATGCAACAGAAGAAAGGATGAATTTTCGCAGCCTTAGAGGCAAACTATGAGATTTATGATAAAAACCTTCTTCTGTTTGAGATTGATCTCTGAGTAAAAGAAGATTAGAGGGAGTCACTTAGACATTTTTGAATTTTTATTTCCTTCCAAGTTTTTATAGACAGCAGTGTTACTCAAACAATGTTGGAATTCACTAAGAATTTTTGGAACTCACTTTCAGTTGTCTGAAATTGTTGGCTAATACTGGTTGAAAAATGTGAGCATTAGTATGCGGATTTTCAGTTAGCCTCACTGCTGTTCGAAATTTAGGGAAGTGTAGAGCTTAAGAGTTGGTGACAGTGCAAAAAGAAAGGGGTTAGAATGTGTTAGAAATTGAAGGTCTTCATAGCATATGTGACTTTAGAATGTGTTTGTTTGGTAGATACACAGCAGATGAGTGAGTCTTCTGGGGAAAGTTATTCAAAGTATTTATTTGATATGATTTGATATGAATTTGATGTGAAGTCCTCAAAAACCTACTGGTCTATATAAACTAACCCAAGGGGAATCATAATATTCTGTTACTTCTCTAGATTACAGAAAATATGAGCTTGCTTGATTGCGTTTCTATTTGTTCTGCCTCCCCCTCGCTTTATGAGGATGCTGCCTGGCAAGCTGTATGAACAAGACTGAAGTATGCTTTGTTTTGGGGGTTTCCTATGGCCTTGTGAAATAATGCAGATAATGCAGGGTAATTTCTTGCTCCCTTTTTTTTTTTTTTTCTTGCATCTTTTTTAAGAATTATTATCTTTGTAAGAGCTGTATGGGGCAGACACTGCCATGTGACCATGAGTAATAGGTAACTGGTAATGGAGCAAAAGATTGTAAATATGCTGACATATACTGCCAGTTCCTTTGCTCACCTGGATTTACATCTTTCTTCTTGTACTGTAAACCTGTGTCTAAGTAGTTTTTTGAACACTATTCTGATTTGAAAGATCATGTAGATGTGGCTGGGCAGTGAGATAACTATTCTTTTAGCTCTTTGGAAGTTACTGGAGCATAGCCCTTTATCGAGTGTAGGAGAGGATACAGCTCTCACAGCTCAGCGTGGCATTCTTGGATTATGTCATGGATATTGCCAATAGGAGGGCAGTAAGAGCGGCTGCTTAGATTAGTTGATTCAGTCCACTGTCTTATGGAATGAAATTTAGAGGAATAGAACATAATTACTGTAATTTCTAGAAGAAAATATTTTTTCCAATAATATATGTTTTATCCAAATATCAGTAAATTTTGGAATCAGGGTCAAAATTTAATCCATGTTTATTATTAAAGCATTATTCAAGTAAGGAACAAATGCATCATAGAGGAAAGTCTGTCCAGCTCTATTTTATGTAATAGGTTTAATAAACCCTATAGTGCTTCTTACTTTAAATAATAATAGTTTTTGTAGTAATTCGAGCATAATTATTAAGGACTTATTGAACTGGCAAAAAAAAAAAAGCATGTTCCTGTGCTAAGGGTTTGCTGGCTTTTCACTGGCAATGATCTTTATGATCTTTATGGATTATTTTTGAGTATTTGCAGTTACCATGGGGGGCAGTCTAGTTCATACCAATAATTTTATCATATGACATCACTGTGGAGTCCCTACAGCTGTATATTTTAAAAGAAAAAAAAAAAAAAGTTTGCAAGTTTAATCTTAATAATCTTCACCCAAAAAAGCAGACATGCTATGTCATAAAATAACTATTAGTGACTAGTTTGTATCCTATAAATCTAACTTGAGTTGATAATATGGTCCATTACCAGCTAACTGCACAGAGTATTTTTCATTTTACACTCTTCAGTTACTTTTTAGTGAAGTGTTAAAAAATATGAAGCTTTTCTCCTCTCTAAAATTGCACACTGTCTGTCTGTTATTAGGGAGATAACAGCTCTTATAAATGTTTCAGTAAGCGTTAAGTAGACAGTTATGTGCACTCTCATTCCACGCTTATTTGCTTACTGTAATAAACTGATAAAATATGTGTGGTTTGTCTCTGTGTATCTGCAGGCATCATGAGTCACATAGATTTCCTTTAGAAATAATGTTGTGTCTGCAGAATTGATTGGTTATTTTCATAAACCATCCAAAGGTACACAAATGACTTCTATTATTTAAACATATGCTGTGAAAGATTTGTAGAAGATTATCTCATGGTTACTAGATGCTTCTTGTTTTATTAACTCTTTGGGAGGTTAGTTTAACCCCAGAATGATTGTGGGTATCATGTCACATAGGTTTCTGTAAGTATTGCAATTGTTTGCACTGAAATTTTGAAATAAAAAAAATCTGTTTACCAGACTGATACAGCTGTTCAGTAACCTGCCATACAGTAACATCAGCCTTTGTCATCTCACAGTCATGAAAATGCCTAAAGAATAGTAGTTTTCCAGAAATAAATTCCTTTGTTCAAAAGACACATTTTATTTATTTCTAGTTCTGACATACTAAATGCAACTGAAAATTAATGTCCTATGGGTTATTATTCTGGCTGTCTTCTGCACGTCTTCCAGTTTGTATAGTATGATACTGAAAATAAAAGTGAATTTCCTCAAATGGTTGAAATTATGAATGAAGTATGAGAGGCAGTACTGTAAGAGGCTGAGATTAAATTCTCAGAGAAAAATCACAATCAGGTTTTGATAAAACTTGAGTTCTGTGTCAGAATTTGAATGTGTTGAGGGAGTTTTACTCGACCTATAGAATATATATCTACATGTTGAACTTCTGACTATCTTCTTATGCTTTCACGCCTATTAATAAATAATATTTCAAAAGCTATATGTAAATAGAAGTAGGACACTTCAAAATACTTGTTTTAACATGAATAGAGTGTATTTCTTAAGCTTCTTAATGAAAAATGACTGAGCAGTTTTATGAAATAACTTCACAGTTCTGCATGTTCAATTCAATCTGATTTAAATGTTTAAAGACAAGGGATGAGCTTAACTTCAAATAAAATCTCAATTCATCTTTTTGAAACTTTAGTTTTATTAATTAATTTTATTTTGCTGACAAAGGAAAACTAAACAAGTTGTCCCTGAGCACATCACATTTTATCTGAGTGGAGACAATTTACTTAAAACTTATTAATAACTTGATAACTTGTTAAGAGAGTCAACACTAAGGTTGTGGAGTATCTTCAACTTGATGGATCCTGAAACTGTCTTTTAGCCTTTGCACTAGAATTTACTGGTAGATAATTAATTGTATATAACAAAACTCATACCAGGGTTGTTTTTTTTTTTTTTGTAATAGAGAAAGGATCTGAAATTGGAAAGTTAAACCAGATGTGGACATTTTTGTAGATGTTTTTTCTTGGTCACATCACTAAGTGATTTATATTAATCATAGTCATGTAGTTGTAAGGCTTTACATGAATGGAAAGCCTTTTTGCTTTTTTCTACTTTAATTATTTGTCATTCAGTGTAATCCAACTAAATAATGCACCTTCCAAAGCCACTGCTGAATACACAATCACTGACTTCCTTGTGTAGTTTTCTTTAGCTTTTGTCAGTGCAGTGACCATGCTTCTAAGCATTTAATGGTTAATCTTGACAGATGCTGATCTAAAATGAAATGTATTATAGCTTTGCTTTCCAGTTTAGAAGTTGGTGCTCAGACAGTGTGGTCAAGTTTGTTATGCACTAACTTCTAAAGGTTTTCAATAGTATTCTCCAGCAATATGTATTTTGTCTCCCATTGCTCTGTCATGTTGTAGGTGTAAATCACAGCTCTTACCAGCTTCTCATATTACTGGAAGTGTGCAAAAAGTCTTCAGATTAGCACCTCAGTGTTAAATGTGGCAGTAAGAAAAACATAGCACCCTGTAGGAGTTTTGTAGGCAAGACAAGATAAAAGCCAGTTTTCCTTCTTAACTACTTAGCATCTTGAAACATCATTTTATTTGTAGCTGTCTCTTTCACTTAGTTACACAGTTGAGGCTATAAATGTAAGACAAAAAATGGACACTCACCATAGAAATTAACACCTAAAATTCAGTAGCTTATAGCGAATTGCTAAAACAGGATTTATGTGTTCAGCATTTGGCCTTTTCTACCTCCATGTTCTGTTTGTATAGCTTTACTTTTCATACAATTTCTTAATCTAAAGCAAGTAAGTTTGTCTGAACATATATCACTTTCCTGCTGTTTTGTGCATATTCCTTCCTTTTGCACTCAAACTCCAGAGCAGCAGTATCTCTTGCAGTTTTCTTATCCACTAAATGTCTTTCACACTGCTACTTCAGGATAGAAAGGACCCAAATATTCTTAAGATTTCTCTTATTGCTTGTGGCAAGAGGATGATTAAAGAAGTGACAACATTTCTCTGCTCTGTACACCTGTAGATTTAGTATCTGACCGGTGTAGTTGTTAGATGAAAGTTTTTGGGGTTTTAACAAGAGGAGAATCTATAGTTTTGTGCCCTGTGGTAGATTTGGGGCCAGTCTTGAGTTTTGATGCTTAGAATAGAGAAACAACATTATTTTATCTGTAACTTTAAAAATGAATAATTTAATAGATAAAAATTAAAATATTGAAGAGATATACAAAAGAAAAATTGGGAAAGTACAACAAAATGCTGCTATTTCTCAGCACCATGGAATGTTACTTTTAGACTCTTTTAAAGATAACTCAGATCTACTAAAATGCAATAATAGGTAAATCCCTTCATGTGCCTGGTTTGCCAAAATTCTGATTAGAAAGCAGGCATTCTAGCTGTGTGAGAACTATAGCATTTAATTGTAATTTTATCTGTTCTTCTCTTAAAATGTTCACCAACTGTTGTTTTGTACTTAACAGGTCACTACCCAAGTATTTGTGCCAACAAAAACGCATGAAATGCTTCATCGGATGACTGGAAAAGGATTATCAGCTCATTATCAGTTCTCAAGACAGCCATGCATTTTTGGTGATCGTATGGTATCTGTGCAAGTGACATTAACAAATACAACTGATCAGAAGATAGATAATATTCATATAGGGGAGAAGAAGTTACCCCCAGGCATGAGGATGCATGAGTTTAATCCAATAGGTAATTGTATTCTCTTTTAAAATCTTACTGTTTTGCCAAATTTCAAATATAGAAAGTGGTGGTCTTGCATAGTCAGACATATTCTTGCATATACACACAAGTCCTTATTCATGTCTCTCTAAATCTATTCATCCTCCAGTCTGCACTGATGCTTGTCACAAAAGATTTGAAAGTAGAAAATGGTAATGGTATTAATAAGATCATATACTCAAAATGTCACCGAACAGTCAATAGAATTCACTTCTGTTATGCAGAAAGAACATGAAAAATTCAGGGATGAACACACAATCCATTTCAGGTTTATTGAGTTCCACAACATGGTCCTGCTCTTTAAAGTAGTTGTTTCTCCAGTAGTGACTTCATGGTGGTAGATATCCTGTGAAGCTGTTTCTTTTGCAGAAATTAAGCTATATATCATCTACTGTTTCTTCCAAAATGTTGCTTTTCTCATTAAAACATAAATCCCTTGTATTCTTTGTATTCTTTGTCACTTTACCTATGATACAATGTATGTGCCCTGTTCCTATTGTCTCAGTTGTGCATCCAGCATTTGGAAACTATTTTATTAATACAGGTTTTTGTAATTACGTGAAATTATGGCGGGTTATATGTGCATTATAGTGTTCTTCTGCGTGTTTACTTTAGCTATTCAAAATGTTTCTGTGTAGAATGCCTTGAGCCTGAGAGATCTGTGACTGTTTCAATGGGTATCGACTTCTGTGATTCTACTCAGACTGCCAGTTTCCAGTTATGGTAAGTTCTCATGGAAGTGGGAATGAAAATCTCCTATAAAAGTAATAGCATGTGGTGCTTATTTTTTTGCCCTAATTGTAACATAAGTTTATTCTGGGTTGGCGATTCATGATCCTTGAGGTCCCTTCCAACCCTGGCCATTCTGTTATTCTGCAGTTTCAATTGTAGTGTTTAATAAATATTTAAATAATTGAACAACAGTTGTCAACATGCTGGATACCAAAAATGTTTTTAGAAAAATAAGATATAGTTGCTGTTCTGTTTTAATAAGAATTATGAGGTTTTTTTTTTTCTTTCTTTCTTTTTTCTTTTAGCTCTAGCTTGTAAACATGCAGATTCAATCTCAAATCTAGGCTTGGAATTATGTGTATAAGTGCACGAATTCTTTGACAGGTCATGTTTGAGAGGCATAAACTACTTTTCCAAGTTAGAATTACATATTCCCTCAAATTTTGTTTTTATTTCTTCTTTTAATAACAACACCTTGAAGGGAGCAGTCAGGTCTGATTAGCATGCTGGAATGTTTTATGTGTAGAATCGTAGGATTTAGAATTGCTCAGGTTGGAAAAGACCTTAAAGATAGAATCCAACCACAACTTAACCATAGTACTCCAACAACCCTCCGCTAAGTCATGCCCCTGAGCACCACATCCAAACAGTTTTTAAACACATCCAGAGACGGTGACTCAACCACCTCCCTGGGGAGCCTATTCCAGTGCTTAACAACCCTTTCTGTAAAGAAGTGTTTCCTGATATCCAACCTAAACTTACCCTGATGCAACCTGAGGCCATTTCCCCTTGTTCTGTCACCAGTGAGAGGAGACCAACCCCACTGTTACTGCAATCACCTTTCAGATATTAGAAGAGAGCAATAAGGTTTCCCCTCAGCCTCCTCTTCCCCTGACTAAACAGCCCCTTCAGTCTCTCCTCATAGGACATATTCTCCAAGCCCTTCACCAGCCTTGTAGCCCTTCCTTGGACCTGCTCTAGTACCTCAATGTCCTTTCTGTACTGAGGTGCCCAAAACTGAACACAGTACTTGAGGTGAGGCCCCCACCAGTGCTGAGTACAGGGGCAGGATTACTTCCTAGTCCTGCTCACCACACCATTCCTGATACAAGCTAGGATGCCATTGGCCTTCTTGGCCACCTGGGCACACTGCTGGCTCATATTCAGCCGTCAGTCCACCAGTACACCAAGGTCCCTTTCCATCAGACGGCTTACCAGTCATTCTTCCCCAAGCCTATAGGGTTGCCTGGGGTTGTTGTAATCAAAATGCAGGACCCGACACTTGGTTTTATTGAAACTCATGCAGTTTGCCTTGGCCCATCAATCTGGTCTATCCAGGCCCCTCTGTAGCATCTTTCTACCTCAGGCAGATCAACTCCCTCCCAGCTTGGTGTCATCTGCAAACTTACTAAGGGTGCACTAATCCGTTTATCAAGATCATTAAATAGAAGCAGTCCCAGAACCGAGCCCTGGGGACATCACTTGTGACCGGCCACCAACAGGACTTAACTCCATTTAACAATTTGGGCCCAGCATCCAGCCGGTGTTTCACATAGCAAAGCATACGCCCATCCAAACTGTGGGCAGCCAGCTTGTCCATGAGAATGCTGTGGAGACAGTGTCAAAGGCTCTACTGAAGTCCAGGTAGACCACATCGACTGCCTTACCTTCCTCTACTAAGTGGGTCACCTTGTCATAGAATGAAATCAGGTTTGTCAGACAGGATCTAGCATTCATAAACCCCTGCTGATTGGGCCTGATCCTCTGGTTGACCTTTAATTGGTCCATGATGGCTCCCAAGATTATCCGTTCCATAACCTTCTGCAGCACTGAGGTGAGACTGATAGGTCTGTAGCTACCAGGATCATCTTTCCATCCCGTTTTGAAGATGGGAGTCACATTTGCTAGTCAAATATTATTCCAGTCAATATTGCCAGCAAATATATTCTCTTTCTAAGAAATTGCAAATTAAAAAAGTGCATACTATGAGCAATTTTGCTATCTTAAGTGCTTGTTACTTCTGTTTGTGACTTCTGTAACGTGACTGTGTGAAACTAGGCTCAAGATTTGCTGACTGGAGAGAATCAAAGGAAGTAGCTGGCTAGCCAATTAGATTTTGTCTTACATGCTTGATTTATGTTTATTATGGTCATTATCAGCACATTCAGGATCCGTATTTTGAAGAGTTCCATTGCATGCTAGACTAGCAGAAAAATTTTTGAACCTGTGAGATCTTTGTTACAAAGCATCATTTGAAACCAGAGAAAAGGACTAGCAGTGTCGAAACATTAAGTATGGATAGTTGTGGCTCCTCCTTTTAGGAGCAATTCAGGCATGTACTACTTCACGTTGTCTTTGAAATGAGGCAAAGGCACTATGTGAATCTGTGAATCTTTTTTCCCCCCCACATATTTGAAAATAATATTTTTTGACATACTGTTGCAAGAACTACTGCTTTCTATACCCAGTAGCAAAAGGGATATTGAATAGGCATTCACACTGCAGCATTCTAAATTAGGGATAACTCTCATTCTTTCAGAAATTTCTGGACACCTTTCTTCAATAATATAGGAATTTTAATGTGCTGCTATTAAGCACAGCTTGCACAACTCACAGATTATTGAAGGTAAAAGCTTTTTAATCTAAATGTACTCAAGTGACTTCAAAATAAGATAAATTTCCTGTTTCAGGGGAAGGGATATTTTACTGTTGAAAATGTATATTTTTCTTCCTTGAACCTTTTTCTGCACACACATTCATTTTAACAGATAGTGGTATCTTTAGCGAGGAGTCTATAGCATGTAGTTCATGCACATCACGTTACAGTTTGTGCTTTTTGCCAGAATTTGGGAATGGGTTTGGACTGTTGCTTGATACAGGGCTTGTTTGTGAAGGGAAGTTCCTTTCTAGGCAATACAATTTCATTATTGCTTCAAAATGAATAAATATATTCTGTTTTTATTGTGAATAAAATATGCTCAGTGTATCAAGCAGGAATGCTCTTTTTTAAAAAAATGACTGACATTTTTCTTTCAAATTTATATTTTTAGTATACTAACGATTTCTTTTCAGAATTATACCATTTATTGCTAAGAATCTTAGAAATGAGGAGGATAAGCAATGTAGCATTAAAAATTGATTTTATGCAGATCATCACCTTTATGTTTTGGGAGGTCTGCTGTATTAGTGATGTATAAAAACTGATTACTTTCTCCAACATTGCCTAGTAATTGTTTATTATTTTCCTATTAGACAAACAAGACCGATCAATAATCCTGAACACCAACCAGACTATGAGTAACATCACTGTAAATAGATTTGCCTGAGACCTCAGTGGTGTATTCATTTTAATGATTTGGACAATGTGAGTCCAATGACAAAGCTCAAGCTAAGTTTAAAATTAAATTAAGAATAGGAATTGCTTACTTTGTTCCTTTGCTAATTGATAGGGCCCTGTCTCTTTGAGACTAGTTCTCAGTAAATAGTGTAGAAATCGTTAAAATATTTGTTGAATTAAATTTGCTGTTTTACTGTTAAAAATAAAATATTTGTTGTTCAAAATTCTACTGATGTCAGTTTTCTTTGGAGATATTGTGCATTCTGTCATTTTGTGGCCTGTATCCCAACACAACTGTAGCCTTCTTAATCTTTTATACTACTTTAAAATGTTATATTTAAAAGGAAGAATACGTCGAAAAAGTTTGTTAAAATGTAGTCTAAATATTGTGCATACACAGGTGTCAATATTCTTATATTTCCCGATAATGTATTTTTATGAAAACATTGTCAGTTATTTTGCATTTTTGTTAGAAGCATATTCAATAATAGTTTACTTGATCATAATAATTTTCTTTACATTGTTCTAAAAGGGAGCACTTTGTCTTGCATCAAATGTAATTGATCCTGAAGCAGTGTAATCACAATTACTCACTTTCTTAATTGGCCTGCCCAAAATCAGAAAATGGAAACCGATCGACAGTGTTTAAATCAATAGCTTTGTAGTAATGCTTGTGGGGGTAGGGAGATAGTGGTAATGGCTAGATCAATTGGTCTTAGATGCCAATCACGGACTGTGTGTTTTGCATAGCAAATGCTACCTTTCTGCTTGGGGATGTTCTGCTTGAACATCCTGTTGGTTCAATAAATACAAACTATATGAAGAAAAATAACGTGTAATAAAATATTTAGATCTCTTTCTGAATTTATTGTACAAATTAAGGACAATGAAGGTGAAATAGTATTTACAGAGAGGCTGAAAGGACTGAGCTCAGAAAGACTTCCCCAGAAAATTATATATTCTTATGAACTAAAGCTTATCAAGATCACGCATGTAATTAAAAAGAGGTGAAATGCCATGACTTGAAAACTGTTCCTAATCCATTTATTTAGAATATGCATTAGGATGCTCATTTTATGTACTAATAAGGCAAAAGTCTCTTCATTGCCATTTTTTATGTGCCTTCTCCTTGCAGAGACGCTATGTTTCCGTTACAGTGGTGTTCTGCACAATAATGCTTCCCTTGACTGGAAAGTTAAATAAATAGAGATTCCTGTTCTTATTGGTTTTGTTCCTTTTTGGATCCTACAGATCCAAAAGCAGTTCATTTTGGAACTTTCTGCAGCTTCTTTAAGCAGAATAGATATGGTTTTAAAGAATAAAATAATTTCTTGGCTAACGCAATGTAGTCAGGTTGCTTGTTGAATCGTGGATACCCTTGGTAGGTGTTAGCATACCCACCACCCCAGTAAGAGACCTCTGTCTTTGCCCAAGAAAGTGATCATCAGCAAACAGAGGAGAAAACAGGTCCTTGGTCTTGCAGACTAACTGTAGTATAATCCACTGACAGTAGATTATATATTTTTTTTCCACTATCAGTATTTCTTCCTTAGTGTGTTTTCTCCTGAGACACTGATCTACTGGTAATCATGGTCTTAAAAAATCTTATCACTCTTTTATTTTATTTTTACTACCTGGTATGTCGCAAAGCTTTAGGAGCTTAGCCATGTCAGAATTTGGCTTTGGATCCTTGGAATGAAGACATTTACAACCCTAGAGAAGGAAGGCAAGGAAGGTTACAAAGGCAGGAAGTTACAGCACATAGATGTTCTTCTGCTGTTTTGTATACATATATTTAGAATTTCAAATTCCTGGCTGTGTTTGCAAAAGCCAGTAGGCAAATCTCTGACATGTTTCAGGTGTTTAGTGAGTGACTCAGTGGGAAAGGGAGGTCTCCTACTTACAACTTTGAGATCTGAAAAAAAGGGCATGAAACTTGTTCTTACCTCCTCTTGCCTTTGTTTTTTATCCCACTTCTTGCTCTCTTAGCACTTCCTGAAGCTACAAAAGAACCACAGCTTTGAATATAATATTAATTTACAGAGAATCTGTTTTCTTCTTCCCTGGTATTTTGAAAAGCATGCAGGATGTTATTCTCTTTTGTGCAGGATATTGTTCTCTTTGAAACAATATCTTGTAGGGAAAATGTCCATGCCCTGCATCTCTTCATCTGAACCTGCTTTTCTCAAGACTTAAGTGTGAGGAATACAATAAGGGCTCCCAAGAAGAAAGAGAAGTGGCACAAAAGCAACAACTTTGTGCCTTTCATTCTTACACTGAATAATGAGACCATGGGAAAATAGTGTGGTCTGTGGCAAAGATTTCTGTAGGTATGGACTGGTCACCTAATGCAGGACAAATATTGCTAGAAGAGCTAGGACCGTGGACATACTCTCCTCCTATTGCGATGCTATTATGAGAGAAAGGAACTGTCTGTCTCCCTTATATACTCCAGACTGTAGAAGGAGTATTTTGCAGACTATTGTAGAAGGGATTGGTATAGCAGGAAGAATCTGGCAACATCCTAAATGAAGTGAAATCCATGAATAAAATTCGGAAACCTTATTAATCTGCTCTCTCTGAGTTTAACCTTACTGTACACACTTCAAGAAGAATTTCTACCTGCAAAATAGAATAAACGAGGAGGATCAGTTGGGTAGCAGTCAGTATTTCATTTGAGTGTAAAAATGCATTGAAATTACATTCCTACGCAAAATCATGATTAGAACTGTGTAGTAGAATATGTTATGGAATGTATTAAAAGTTAATGTTAGAGAAGTAGGACTGACTTCACATCAGTCAATTGCGTTTTTACTTGTTTCTTAAAGTTTCCTTACCTAATGCTTTGTCAGCAGATCACTAAGTTGTTTAGAGATAGTGGATATTAAGAAAAGCAGTGCTGTACTCTTCTCTTTACTTCATTACTCTGAAGTAGTCAGTTGGCCCAGTTCCAGAAAGCACATATATCTAGACAGACAACTGATCTAGAGAAAGCAAGGCTGGACATGAACACGTACTCTGATTTTTTCTATTTCTCAAGTATTTTTTTCATGGAAAATCAGCAAGAGTGAACGAGCAAAGTCTGCCATTCTTTTTTTTTTCTTTTTCTTTTTTTTTTCCAGGAATTTAGTGTGGTGTTCTACCTCTTCCATTCTTTTTTTTTAATCATTTGTGAAGATCTTTTGAATATAAGACAAAAGTAGTGATCTGTTTTTCCATACATGTATTCTGAGTCAAGCATATACCACTCTGCTTTGCTGGGTATAAAAACAAAGAGAAGCATGCAAGTAGCAAGAAGACTGTTGCCCAGCTTCTTGCTAAAATAATAAGCTTTAAAAATTAAGGCTGCCATCCGAAGAGTGCTTATTTATATTAATTTTAAAGATTTTATATCTTTTTAAGGAGGATATTTTAAGAGGACGTTTTTTCTCTGGTCATTTGTTACGGCAGAGGGAACTTCTCCCTGTTTACCTTTTGTAACCAATCTTTTTTTTTTTTTTTTTTTTTTTAATAGGAAGAGAAATAAGGAAAATGGATATCAGTTTCAAAATGATGGGGGCTAGCTATTCCCACTGCATGCATATGAAGGAGAGTTAAAAGTGTACACTGTCTATAGGATTTAATGTTTATCTTGCAATGTCATCTGTCATGGAGCTGGTGTGTTCCTGTGGGAGCATTATCACCTTTCATTTTTTCATCTTCATTGGGTACATCAAAACATAAATTCATGTGATCCTTTGAATTATATCATGAAAGTTGTGTCTTACAGAAGTCTTAAAAATATAGTATTTATAGTTTATCAGTTATTAAGGCAACAATAAGCATAATGATGCCTGACTATTTGTGCCTAAATTTGCAATTCAAACCAAAAGAAAGAGACTGCTATGTAGTGGTGAGGTATTGTTCTCAAACATCCCTGTCTGTTTGATTCTTTTTGAGCTTTCTTCTACAGACTTTTCCTTTAGAATAAGTTTTTCATTAAGGATGCATCTTACAGATTTTACTAGCTAATAGCAGAAAATGCAATCTTAAAGTTCTGAAATTTAGAAACTTTTGTTTTAGAGGCTTGAGAAGCTCTTTTCTGATAAGCTTCTTCAGCTTGATTTCTCAGGAAAAGTAGAGCATCACCACCTAAGAGATGTTTCAGTGCAGCTTAACCAATTTTATCCATTCTCTGCCACACCTTTTAAATGTTAATACACTCAATCTTTGAGCCATTTCTTCAGGTTTTTATCTAAACATTATTTATACTAATTAACATCCAAAGTATGAATAAATAAGTTAAATACGCTGGAATTTTGTTAACTAGATATTTGGGGACATCGCTCACTGTTATACTGCATGACTCAACTTTATTATTAAACATAGCCATTAGATATCTGATGTAATTAATATCCATCTGTGGAAGTACTCAGAACTCAACTGGACAAGGCCCTGATCAATGTGAACTAAGGTGGCCCTGCACTGAGCTGGAGGTAGAACCAGATGTTTTCAAGAGGCGTCTCCCAACCTGAAATATAGAACTATGAAATTGCTTTCGTTAAATGAGATATGACTGCATCTCTAGTATAAAAATACAATAAAAGAGATGCAGATCAATAAATAAAATCTCTGTATTTAGTTTGTGATGTGTGTGATAGAGACTATTAAAAGACTAAAATGTGAATTTACTGTGAAATTCTGAATTTGTGAAATTATGAAATAATTACGAAATTATTCTGAAATCAAACTAATGCAAAGTAAAACTAGATGTTGGCTAAAGTGACATTAAAAACAAAGTGTTTTTAAAGAATAACCAGCGGTCAGTTTCTGCCTGCAAGGTATGATAGTTTGCTGTTTATCAACTAATATGAATTAACTTGTAATCATTAGGGGAAAGGAAGTGGCTTGCTTTTTAGCAGCAGAATAGTGCGTGGACCTTTCAGATTTCAAGCAATGCTCATTGCGTTCACTCTTAGTGTGAAAAGATTGTTACAAGCATTTCAGAGAGATCTAATTACAGAAGTTACAATTCAAGTTTATGTACAAATGGCATATCCAGACACCAGAAGGCACAAATCATTGTTATAAAGAATTGTTATTTTGTTTTATGCTGACTTTATTTATCACACATATTGCTTAAATATGGGATATAGTGTTGGCTGGAGAAATGAATAATACTAATTAGAGTACCATTAAAAGCTGTAGTACTATAGTAGGCAGTATAGATGTATATAAACAGTAAAAAATTATGGGGCAGCTGATGAAAGAACCTTCCTTCAGCTTTTCAGCCACTGGAATTCTTGATCAATTTGAAAAAAAAAAAAAAAAATCAAGAAACTACTTCTGCAATGCACTTAATCCCACCAGCAAATCAACCTATCCCTGATCTTTTAATGTGTTAATGACTTTGGAGATGGATGATATTTAAGAAATACAGGAGTAAAAATGTGAATATTTCTTAGCAAAGCTGCTTTTTAAAGAACCGTTTAATAAGGGATTCTTTGTCAAAGGAGAATACTGAGATTTCAAGGGATTGTTTCACTATATGCTTACTAAATAATAATTATCAGTCAACAAAATGATTAATTTAATTTGAAAGGCCCATATTGAGATTATGTGCATAAGAATAATTAATACCTATCAGAAGATAGAAAATGAATGTATTAGTACCAATACATTTGCTTATGAATTTGGGTAACTGTGGTAAGTATTTAAGTTTTAGCAATTTAGTAATAGGAACATCAAATGTTTTCCAGTTTTCAAGTGGCTTATCTTGCATCTTTAGAAGGATGAAGAGACACGTTTTCTGCATTAATCATCTAGTAATCATCAGTCAATTCTATTCCAAAACTTTAAAGTTGCAAAGTTACTTTTAAAAGAAAAAAAACAGTAGCATGTTAGAATTTAATTTAAATACTGTCGATCAAACATATTTTCCATTCTAATGATTGTATCATTATATTTATGTAGGGTATCTGAGGCATATCAGCAATCAATATATATTGGCCATTTAGTACAACAGCAAAATAAAAGCTGTTTTCCAAAAATTCCTCATGCTTCTAAGCTGTAATAAAGATTCTGACTGAATATGCTGATCCTGAATTACTAGCTGAATTCTGTAAGCTATAATTAGTCAGCCAAACATAGTGAAGTTTTGTGGACTTGGAAAACCCCAGTACAGAATAGTTGGAAACTTACAAAATTAAATGGTTGTGGAGAGCAATTTGACAACAGGTAGCAGAGGGTCCATCTTGTCCAGTCTCTGCAAAAGCAGGCACGTCCAGAGCAGATTGTCCAGGACCATTTCAAGGTTTGAAGACCTCCAGTAATCACTAATGATAGTCCAGATTGTTAATGAAGATATTAAACAGGACTGGTCCTAATATTGATCCATAGGGTACTCCACTTGTTATTGGTGTCCAACTAGACTCTGTACCACTGATCTCTACTCTCTAGGCCCTGGTGTTCAGCCAGTTTGTGATCCACTTGACTGGACTGTCTATCCAGCCCACACTTTAACAGCTTCTCTATGAGGATCTTAGAGGAGCAGCCTCAAAGGCCTTAAGGAAGTTCAGGAAGACAGTATGCACTGTTCTCTCCTCATCAATCAGCCTCATTTGGTTGGTCAAGCATGGCTTCCCCTTGCTGAATCCATACTGTCTGCTGCTCATTATTTTCTTCTCCTTCATGTGCCTGGAAATGGTTTCCAGGATGAGCTGTTCCATCACCTTCCCAGGGATTGAGGTGAAGTAGATGGGAGTGACATTTGCCTTCCTCCAGTCCCAGGCACTTCTCCCAGTTTCCATGACTGAGCTAAGATTATAGAGTGGCCTTGTAATCACATTTGCTAGATATGTAAGCACACGTAGCTGCATCAGGGCTCATGAATACCCTAAGGACAGTAAATTTTTTTTTAATCTCTCCCATTCTCCAGTATGCTTTTAAGTCAGCCATTCTGCTGTGTTTGTATATAGATATGGGAAATGTTACAAAATCAAAATGATTTTTTTTCCATTCCCAATCGTTTTGATTTTGACATTTTGAACCATTATTATGGTTCCTTTAGTCTTTGTTAGAATTGGTCCTATTTCTGGGACAGCTATTGCTAACAGAATTCATGAATGACATTTACTTTAATAGAATTGTAAAATGCATAAACTTGCAAGCATACAGTTTATACAGATTGAAAATTAACCATAATATGAACGAAAGTTACTAATTCAGAAATATGAAAATATGCATTCTGTGTTAATACTATCTTTGTACTGAAGAATATGGATCAACTTTACTGATGTTAGAAATTAGCGGAGTTTGGGGCTAACAAGGTAGAAATCAAACAGGTAGCTTTTATGCTGTTTATAGATTTCATAGTTGATATGTATAAATCTATTTTGAAGCTCTTCATTGATTCTCTTTTGCCAGCACCAAGGATGATCATTTCAATGTTAGCATTCAGCCCCCTGTTGGAGAACTGCTTTTGCCAGTCACTATGTCAGAAAAAGACTTCAAGAAGGAGCAAGGTGAGAAATACTGTTTTAGAAGCTTCGGTAAACGTATATGGATGAGAAGAGGTTGTGTGGCTTTCAATTTCCAAGTGTACAGCAAGTGCTTCCAGTGTAGCTGCTTGTGTTAGTCTCTATTAGTATTCTGTCTGATACTAATGATTTAATTTAAAAATATCTTTAAAAGGACATGCAGTGCTATTTGACAGGTGTTCAGTATGCCTTTAAAAACACAGATATTATCCTTCACCCTGAAACAGTCTTTTGGCTTAGAGTTTTGTCTTCTGTCATGAAATATACTGTTTCCTGCTTGCAGAAAAGCAAAAAGTTGGAACTCCAGCTTCCAGTAGTAAATCAAACACATATTGATACTCTTGTCTGTATTTACTAGTCCTTTTTCCAAAGCTGCTCTTAAATAACACTGTTGTATTTGTTCAATTACTTGAAATTTTCATATTTTTTCTTTAAGCACTTCATATAAAAAGAATATTCTTTTGTATAATTAAGCAGGAATTCTTTTAATGTTGTATCTTTAAAGTATAAGTTTTTTCTCCTGGTTCAAATAGAAACCTCCGTGAGAGCTCAATTATAACTCAAATTATGTTATACAAAATAATTAGAAAACAGTGTAGTTAAGTAGAAGAGCGGGAATTAAGTGGAACATTCCGTACTACTACCCTTAAGTTGTATGTAGTTCCTGGATATTTTAAAATATTAATTGCATTTTGGATGCATTCAGATGCAACAGTGTTTGCTCATTCATCTATCTCAGTGTATGGAATTTACATGTGTAAATCTTTCTACATTGAGATAAGAATATACCCATGGGATCTGTCTCATTGCTGTGTAAGGCTCAGAAACTCAGTATATCCATCAAGCAGTCGAGAATACCGATGAGTAAGCCTGTGTGTTAATAATTATTGCTTCAGAGCATTTCTTATGCTTTTTGAATGATTGAGAAAGTAGTTTAAATATTGCCTAGATTATTTTCAGTTAAGCTTACTGTTGCAATGAAAAGTTTGGGTTGTGCTTTGTTTTCTTAACCCATTTATACTTATCTGCTGTTCTTACCCTTTGCTTGCTAAAGCCTGCCTCTCTGCTTTATACCTGCTCAGCAACCCAAGGTGAGTGATTGAATGAGGCTGTCGCACATTTATTTTAAACCGTTCCCTTCTAAAATGTGTAGTTGCAATTGTAGGGAAAGAAAAGCAGGTTACTGTGGTCTTTTCCCCATGTTTTTAAATTTGCTTGCTTTGAGATACTTGGATAGAGTTTTTGTACATTTTGCTGTGACTGAGGGCTTTTTTTCCTCCTGACTGGCCATACAGAACCATGAGCACATAGAAGAAGTGTACTTGGAGAATAGCTGTGCTCCTCTGTGGAGTTGTTGCCAAAATTCCTTTTTCTTCTGCCATTTTACTTCTATGGTTGTTGATTATTTGTCTGAATAAATCTGGCAGCTGTTTGCTATGTTTAATAGAGCAGAAAGGCTACTCTGAATAAAGCTATTTGAAAATTTGTTTATATGAAGTATTTGTAAATCCATGAAGGTCTCTTGGCATTTCTGTATTGCTCTCTCTGTCTCCCTGAATTCATTCTTTGATGCAGGACTTGATGCTGGCAAATTTACCACAGGTTTAAAAACCCTTGCAGTTGCTTTTTTTTTTTTCTTTTTTTTTTGTTATAGGTATCAGCTGCTTCAGAATATTCCTAGTAATAGAGGTCTCCATTCCCAATTTTACCTATTTATTACAGGTATCTAGGACCAGCTAGTATTTGAAGAGAATTACTGTGTGCTCTTGCTAAATGAAAAATCTGAACTGCATTAATAAATGTAGGGCAGTTTAGAAGTTAGTATGTATTATTCTATTTTGCATTTAACTTCAATGTGTCTGTATTCTCCAAATGAATCTGATTTATAAACTTGTTTTTTGCTTATCATGCTTTCATTTATTTGTTTGTTTATTTATTTACTTACTGTCTTTTTGGACAAGAGATGTTTCAAGTCTCATAATAGGAAATGCCTGATTTTATTTGCAACCAAAACAAATAGGGAAAAAAACAGCAAAGGAACGAGGAGAATATTAGAAACACAAGACTATACTGGGGGAGAATGAGAGTATGCACAGGTTTTAAGGATTTTTACATCAAAATTGTGTGTATAATCTAATCAGAATGCTAAAGAGAAATACCCAGCACTATACTGAAACACAGAATAAAATTCATTGCTTCACATCTTTACTCAATTACACTGCGCTGTTTTGCATTGTCTGTTACATCTGTGTTTTTTTCATTTTATCCCTGATGGCATAAGGAGAGGGAAATGGACAGGTTATTGAATATTCATAGCTGCGAAGGCTATCTAGTGGTAGCAGCAAACCTCAAAAGCAGTATTTGTGCACATGCTGTGCATGGTGTGCTTAGCCTTGCTTAAACCATGCTGCCTTTCCTCTCCTCCTGAGCTGGGGGATCCTCCTGTGAGGTAATGCCCCAGAGCTGCTGCTGAGCTAACATTCATGTTTTGACAATTCCGAAGCAGTGGGTAAAAATAGTATTGTTAAAATACTTTTTACCCCTCTGGTTAAATATTTTTACTTCAGGCCTGAGGATTTCATATCCTATCGCACCACGTCCTCCAGAAAAGCTGGGCTTGTTTAGCGGGAATTCAGTAGAAGTCTGGCATGTACTGCTGGGATCTCTGTATCCAAATTTTTACCAGTCTGCTTTTGTAAATATCAATAGAAAAAATCCTCAGGGGCTTGATTCAGAATAGGACTAATCTGGTAGCAAACATACCTTGTTCTCTGCCGGTATAACTTTTCCAATTTTATTTCCTTTTACCATTAAAACGTGTAGTTATTTCAATTTATCAGTTAGGTAAACCAGATCAATTGCTGCTCTCTGACTTGAGTTTCTTAGATTCCAATGTTTCACGCAGTATTAAATGTGGTATGTAATTGTTAAAGGTGGGGATTGGTTAGAATTTTTATTATTTCAAAATAGCCAAGTAAAACTACTTCAAGTATAAGGATTTCCACCCACACTACTTAACTGGCATATTTTATAATAATTGTTTTCAGGAAGTGCAAAAGTGTATGTACTTTAAGAGTAAGGAAGGAAAAGAAAAAAAAAAAAAAACCAAAAACTTGGTTGACTAAACAAATTGTTTTCATAATTTTATTAAAATTTATGCATCCAACTTCTCTTCATAAGAAGCAAGATGCTAATTCTTTAAGTGGTTGGACATTCTGGTCCTTGACTACCACAAGCAATCATATTTGATGCCCCTTAATTAGAGCACCCTTTTTTCTTTCCAGGTTCTTTTCCACCTCAGCAATCGAGACAATACATTTGCTTACCATGCTGCTCTCCTAAGTGTTCTTTTGCATGTAAATTAATCTTGATTCAGTTTACACTGTCATGCTGAGTGGTACAAATTGCCTATAACAATAAAACAGCATGAGTTAAAAATAAAGGGGGGTGGAAAGGCAGATTGAATGTGTGCCTTACTTGATAGGATGTTACTTTGCTTTATGCCAATACATTAGTCGACGATAATGAATCTTCTGTTCTGAAAAGCATGGTTTAGTTGATTTTTTTAATTTTACTTCAATGGAGCAGTACCTTGTCTTTTATAGAACAAGTTAGACAAACCATTAATGACAAGAGTGTTAAGGTTAAATATGAAGCAATGCATTCACTTCTCTGAGTGCTATCCATCTTTCCATTTACAGGAGGTTGACAAAAGTACTGGCTTTGTACAACATTTCCTTTAATTACATGCTGCGGGAAACAGGCTTTTAACATAAACATAGTTGCATTCATTTATTCAGCATTTGCTCTTCAATAGAGCTTAATGGAGAAGGTTTAAATCCTAAATGAGTACACACATCTCTCAGCAGTGTTATGTCAGTCCCCATGCTCTGCTTAAAAGCTGTTCCAGCCTGCGTATGTATTTTTTAAAGCTTTTGCCTAATAGTGAAGTTAAACAACTTGAAACAGAATGTACCATTCCCAAGATAAAGCTGATTTTTATAGAAGTTGCATGCTTATTTTTGTTCCCTTCAAGTGCAGATCACGTTCAAAAATATCCCATTATTTACTCATAAGCTGTTCTATTTTTACTTTGATACTTCTTATATTGTAACAGTGGCTAATGCTCATTCTAGTGCATTAAAATTTTGGATTTTTTTTTAATTGCTACACTCAGCATCTTTGTGCCATTTGCTATGGGTTTGAACTGTCTGTACAGCCCTAAAATATTAGGCTTTTGAGAGTTTTGCACTTTTCTATTATTAATGTTACTGTTGATTACAGATATGTGATAGTTCTTCCAAAAGTACTGTGTTCTATTATTTGTGTTTTCAGCTTCTGAACATAATATAAAAATACACACACAGTGCTACGGTGTAGTTCCTGTTGGATTTTAATCAACATGAGTGTCCTGCAAATTATTCTTATAACCAATGAATATTAATAGGAGATAAAATGTTGGATTTTTGTTGTTATTGTTAAAATGATCCTAAATAATACTTCTTTACTTTTTTTTTTTGTCATATGCCTTCATGTAATCTTGATATTTCTGTTCCATTTATAGTAATATTAAAATTATTTTAATCAAAAAGTTTGTGAAAAGAGAGAGGTGCTAACTGAGTTTCCCAGTTTCTAACATGTTGACTTTATCTTCATGAACTAAATTGATCTGGTGATTACTGTCTAAATTTCAAGCTTATTTTTAGCAATATGCTATTAAGTTATAATTATGTATGATGATTTTATGATTGAAAGGTTAGAAGGTGTCTATATATGTGGCCTTACATAACCTGGACTTTCCTAAAACAGTCTTACCTAATATTTCACTCATGTGTTTACATTCTTTTTTTATGTTGTGTTTTTTGAGAAAAATAACCATCCTGATTTCACAGTTGCATTAGCAAACAAATATGATTGTCATGTTTCTAGTAATTTTTCTTTCTAGTAATATGGCCTGTCAAATAATACATTAAACTGAGACAATTATGTAATTTCAAATAAAATTACTTTCTCAACATATTATATAACTTTTAATGCATGTATTTGTTTTTTTAGAAATCTTGTTTTGGTTTTATGCATGGTAAGCAAATAAATCTTAAAGTATTCATAATGAAATATGTAATGTTTCAGGGATGCTGACAGGAATGAATGAGACATCTGCTACCATAAATGTTGCTCCACAGAACTCTACTAGTCGTGTAATAATTGAGAGACTAATAAAGGCAGCAAATCTGGGTGTAGTCCCTTCTGGTCAAGATAAAATACACAGGTAAGAATACATGTCATTTGTAGTAAGATTGTATTTTAATTATGAATTTCCATTGGTTCAAAATTCATTTTCTAATATTAGGGAAAATTTTATTGTCTGCACTTTTAACAAATATTGTGTGCAACTTGGGCTGTGACACAGAATCCTAACCAGATATTAACTTGAATACTTGTCAACTGTTTATTTGAATGTATACAGGACATTAAATATCTAGACCTTACTGAACACAGCTAGGTAAAATTGTCTGTTTCTTCATTTTGTTTCAAAGAGAAAAGATAGCCTTTTCAAAACGCAGTACTTTCAGTAGTGTCTACATGTTTTTTCTGACTTCTGTTTCTGTTTTCGAAAGTAGGCTTATCTGGACATAATAGATGTATCATCTGAGAGAGGAAGCTTGATTTTCTTCCACATTAATTTTTTTACCCGTAATATCTAACAACATAAACTATGTGATTATTTTATTTTTAATTAGATGAAGATCATTTAAAGTACACGTTGAACATACATTGAACATTTTCTTCTCCTTGCTTATATGTGCAAGGAAAAACATAGTTTTCATCAGCCAAGAAAGTCAATGGCTCTATCTAATTCCAGTTCAGTCCATTTTATCAAAAAGCAGTGGTACAGAATGTAAGTCAAATCAATATGGCTATTTGTTAATCATAGCTTGTAATGTGATTGACTGAAAATATTCAGTCCAGTGAATCTGTATGGCTTGTCACCTGTGACAAGAGCAAACAAGAAAATTGCTATGTATGGAAAACTTAAGTAGACAGAAATATTAACAGCAAGACATCACTGGAAGCTGTTACCTTAGCTCCTGAATTTTGCTGTTTAAATAAAAGCAACGTATCTCCTCCTAAGGTAAAGAACAATCTTTTTCTTTGAAATTTTGCTGGCTTAGATGACTGTTTGGAGTGTTTATGTAATCTACACAGCTCAAATTAGCTGATATTTCTCTTCTTTGGATTTAGTCTTTTTTGCATCACTGGGCAGTTATATTGCATTGCATGAACATTAACCCAGCTGGATTTTCCTATGCATTTGATACGGTCAATGATAAAATTCTGTTTCACCATAAAAACATGGTACAGCTAGTGCAATTGCACTGAAATGATTGTCACTATTGACACCTGCTCCTCCGTGAAAGTGTCCTCATTTGTTGCATCCCTCAGGGATCTATGCAGTCTGCATTCTCAATATCAATTCAAAGACTAGGTGAGAGTGTCAATCAAGGGAGACTAAAGTGTCTGTGGTATACAGGTGTTCTCCATCTTTACCCTATCCATCACATGACACTTTGTGCAGAAGGATGGATTGTTTTGTGACCGAGTCTCAAAAAGACTACCTAAAATAATAGCTTAATACCTAACTAAGCCATGGGTTGCCTAACTGAAGATAAGTTTCTAATTTGTTCTTGCTTTCCCTGGCTTTTTGTAAAAAGGAGGAAATTTTCCACAAAGAGAGCCAGTAACTGAATTGAAGATTTACTTGCTGTTGGATACACCCCTTCGGAGTCAGTGGTTGAAGATGTGTTCTTTTAGGTATACAGAACACTTCAAAGCATCCTAAAATTTGGACTGTTTGCTGAAGTGTCCTTTTCATTTGGAACAGAATATATTCGGACTATCACAGAAGTTAGAGACTAGTTAGCATTTATAATGTCCAACAGGGAGAAAAGACATTCTTATAACAACTTAATACCTGCTAGAAGTTCCCAGAAGTGATGAGTGTTTAGAAAACAGTCCATCATTTGTTTCACTGTAAGCAAAGTTCACAAATACTATGCAGTTACAGTTGCAACTACAGAAATGAGAACAATAACTAATTAATACTGTGATTAACCTGTTCATCTATTAAAGACTGCTGTATTATCATTAATGAATCCTAGACTTAGATAAATCAATATCTGAGATTATTATTCTTAGATATTATGATTTGTCATTAATGAATACTCTCAAATCTCTAAAAGAAACCACTAAAATATTAATACATATGTATATATAAAAGATATATAGATAGATAGATAGATAGATGTTAAATCAACTCTCATTATAGTTAACAAAATCAGAATCCACTCTTGCAAAATATCATAGATGTAGGCAGTGTGGTGTGACTTGTTTTTATAGCACATACAGCATTTCAAGGTGATAAGATAAAGGCACCTTTACCTTGACAAACCAGTAATGAATATGATAAAAATATCATTAATTTTTTTTCTTCTTCTCTGATAGTATTGCCATTGTCCTGTTTGTTTAACAGCAAGTAGTATTTTGGAAGAAACTGTATACAACAACTTGTTTCATCTCATTGTGCTATTCTGTGAGGAGTAGTTCTGTTCATTTCTTGGAAATGCTCAGTACATACCCCTTTACACAGGAAAAGCAGTACCATTTTTAACCTGACGTTGCTGTCCTGCACTGCGCAGCCTGAATTGCATTAATCTCTCAGTTGGTCATTCCCAACTTGGTTATTATTACTTAATGACTGCTAATGACAAGAAATGTATATTGCCTGGTAATGAAATACATTCATTCAAAATGCAGTAGTACAGTTTAATACAGGCCTAATCTAATGAGCAGGAACAGGTGTGTATTTCTTGGGGTTTTTTTTTTCTGTCTGAGCATATTTGTACTCATGACAAAGATGTTGTCATGTTGGTGAGACCCAATTACTTCTCTTTAAATTTGTAGCCCTATTTAGGATTGCATTTTTGCACTAAAATAACTAAGGCAACTATAGTGAAGGTTTGAAAATAAATACTTGCAACAAATACCAAGAGGATAGCATGCACTCACCAATGGAAAATGAAGTAAATGTAAACCTGTCAAACATTGGCTATACATGAATACATATAACAGTGTAGCAACACTTTCTAACATGCTTTTTTGCTCTCTTTACGCTATGACTGATAGTATTGCCATTTTCATCATTAGAAGAAAGTAATAATTTAACTGTTACTGAATGTAGATCAAAATGTCAGATAATGCAGTTGATTGTATTTTAGACTGTATTTTCTGACCTGTTCTTCATATTAAAATATTTCACAAAGGTGATTATGGTGATTGTTGTAGAAGTCTTAAAGCTTACATAGACATTTCCATCTTCTGAGAACTACTGTTTGTTAATTATTTGAAAAGATGAAGGGTGATTTGAAAAGATGAACAACACATAGAAATTGACCAAATGATTTAAAAAATAATCTGAAGATGCCCAAAGCTTTCAGTCTTGTGATCATCTGTGAACATCATTTGAATATCTACAAGCAAGGATACTGAAAGAAAAGTATTTTTTTTCCTACAGGGAATCAAATCAGTCTGAATAACCACTTATTCATGCACTTAAGTTAAAATATGTCTGCTGTTTGTATTCAGTATAGAAAGTCTGACAGGTATTTTTCTGTCTTCAAGATAAGAGGATACATAACTGAGCGTATTTTTTTCCTCAAAGTTGATTCTTCTGAGGGCCAGCCCTTTGATACCATATCTCTGGTTGGGCAATAGTACTCATTACCTTATAGATATAAAATATAAATTCTAGGCTGTTCTCTTCTGTTTCAAAATGTGATGAAACAAGGATTTCACTGAAATCAAGATTTTCAGTATTTTTTCTTTTAACTAACACAAGCCTTATTTATCAAGAGACATCCTAGTGTTACTTTCAGTATCTGTTGCTTATTCCATCTCAGATGAATATTCTAAGAGTTCCTCAGGTGTCTTTCTGCTTTCTTCATTTTCAGCTTCATAACCTCCCACCAGGATAGGTTTTTTTCACTTTGATTGTAGCAGAAGACAACAGACAGTGATAGAATGAAAGGAAGAGCTGCAGACTTTACTTACCATTAGATTGGTCTTACAGTCTTCTTGAAAGTGTCAGAATACTGTCTACTATTACTTAAGGATGAAGGAAAGGTGTCTCAGGGTTCTTTGACTTAGAAAGAAAATAATGGAAACACTGATGCAAAACGTGACCATTACCTCCAGGCTTTGGCAGAAAAGTTTTCATGTGTTTGAGTAGCATATACCAGAACAGCTCTTTCAGAGCTGGAATCACACTTAGGTTTATGCTGGTACAATTCCACTGATGTCAGAAAAATTATTGAATGGTATGCAGAACAGGGCCTTCTTGAATTATTTTCCTCTCCTCCTTTCACTCTCTGAAGCATTTTCTAGATGGAGTGCATTGTGCTTTAGTATATTGTTTCCCCCAGTGAAATGGCAGATTTAGCATTCGAAATGCAAAATGATGCAGTGTAGAGCATCCTCTTCCACAGTTTTCACTCCTTAAGATTTTACTTGTGCATTGCCTGATCAGTCAGTGAGATAAAAGCCTAAACAGATACAAAGAATAGATTACAGTTAACCTCAACCAACTAAATGGTCCATTCAACTAATCTGGTGCTGCTGTTGTATTTGAAAGGAATCCACAATTAGTATCAGGAAATTGTGAGGTTAAAAAATAAGCACAGTATTATCTATTTACCTTTATTCTGCTGGTTGTGGCTTTAACCTTTTGTGAATAAGTAAGTATTAACAGATGTTACATATTTTCCATCTGGAGTTTGGAGATTTGCACTCTTTTAGCTAAACCTAAACATGTTGTGGAAATCGTATGACAGTAAGCATACTGCAATGGATGTGCATTGAAAACCTGAAGAACATAAGTGCAACTAGACACAGTATTGAAACTTGCATGAAATACTGAAAGAAAAAAAAAAAAGAAAAAGAAGGAAAGAGGGAAGGAAGTAAAAAAGGAAGAAAAGTCAATCAATCCAAGGATCAACACTTGTTCTGCAGTAGTCTTTATTCCCTACCCCATGCATCAGCCTGGCAGTCTGGTTGTATTCACCCCTTTTTATCATTTTGCAACCTGTCATGTCCCATTTAGGTTATATTGGCAGACTGATTCTCAAAGGAAAGAGGGTTTTGTTTACAGACAATTTTGATTATCAGAGAATGGCTTGCTTAGTAATGTTATCATCCCCACACCTTCTTATCCAGCAACACTTAATTTGGGGAGAAAAGGTGCGTGACTGTGCATGTGTAGGTGTGTATGTACTGAACAAACCTCTCCTTGAAAGAGTCCACTTGGAAAATCTTTGACTATGTCATAGTCCACTTTATACTAAGTTGGAAGAGTTCTCTGAAAGTTCCAAGCCCCATCAGCCTACCACAGCTCACAACTGCAGGTGTGTGTGTCAGACAGGAAGGTCTAGCCATTTAGTGAAGGAGAAACGTCATCTAGAAATTAATGAGAAACAGATGTAAATTCTTTGTAGTTACTCCATTTGGACCCAAATATATACTCTCTATAAGGCTGACAGGTAAGTCCAACAAGCCCAGAAGGACATTTTTAAGGACCGTTTCTGATGTGTGTGTACACAGAATTGTTTTCTAACATATCTTACTAAGTAGTTGACCTGTTTAAAGCTCAGTGATGTAAAATGTACCTCTGGCAGTAATCCCTGTGAAGCAGTTGTATGGACTGTTCTGCTTCCATAGTTTTTTAGTTTTTCAGTTGGGCCTCATAATCTTTTTCTACACTTCAGGAGAGGTGTAATGAGTGGCAAAGTAAGTAAACTTGTTATAAACTTGCAGCTTTGATTTTGCTGCCTAATTTCTTCAGTAGGAATTAATTGAGGGGCTAAACGCCCTAGGCAAAAGAGTTTTTCTGCAAGCTTTTACCTGTAGGTGACAGAATTCTAAATGGAATGGTGTATCCCTGTCCACAGCTATTTTAGCTCTCCTTGTAGACAGAATTTGTAAACTTTTAACATTTTTTAAGTTTACTGTAGAATCCCAGATGAAAAATAATATTGAAAATGTAAAGCCTGTTAGACATCCAACTAGGCTAACTATTTACTTTTCTTTTGTCAGCCTGTAATGAAAGGCTTTCTGGTGAGTCACTACTCCTAGGTAAATATTTTTATTACTAGTTTCATAGAAAAACAGGGTTTTTAAAAATGAATGTACTCATTCCACAGTTTCTACTATTTATTTCTTAATCAAATCCTGGTATTCCAAAACACGAAATTTCCTCACTGTTAATAAGATGGCCCTGCATGTACTAATACAGTTTTTGTGTTAACATATGATGATTTTGATTAACTGGTACAAAACACTTAATAAGGATGAAGTCTTTCTACAACATCATTTGAAGACATTTTATATATATTACTGCACACAGGGAGCTAGTATGTGAATTTCAAAACTTACAAATAACTTTAAGAAGTCAAATTTGAGCTCAGTATTGAAAGCATATGAGTGAGTTACTTTGGATATAATCAAAATAGATTGTTCCAGCCTAGTTTGTTTGCTGTCCACTAGAGGACAGCACTGCTTTTGTATCAGAATGCTGTAAAGTGAAAAATATGTTCAGCGTTTTCTTTGAACAGCAAACAGGAACCTTCTGAGTCAGTTGTTTAAGTAGAAAACATGTAATACTTAAACTAAATGAATGGGAAAACATCTTTGATTTGAAAGATTTTTGAACAGGTTTGATATTTTAATGTGTTTCTGTAAGGTGAATTATTTTCTTGGAATTACCTACATTTTTACAAGTGAAAATGTATAGCTTGTTTTAAAAGAGGACCATATGTAATTCACTTATTTATCATGTTAAACTCTTGACTCTTTAAGAAAAACAAAAAGAACAGAATAGATGAGAAAAAAACAGGTCAGGCAACGATGAGAGTTTTGTGTTTGCAAGGAGCAAATACTGTGATTCAAGTTTTCAGCTTCTTGAAGTTTTGGAAAGGATATACATCCAAGTAAAAAATGCTGAAGTTCCTGAACTAAGAGGAAATACCGGGGAAGATCGTGCAGCATCTTTTGAACATGTAGAATACTGCTGTGTACTGGACAGCAAGTTCTGAGGACTTGTGTGGATTCATGCACTGTTGTTAGAAATACAGTGAGCTGCTCACTGTTTACAGAGGAGAAGCTCAAAATCTTTAGCAATAAAAAATACTTCAGCAAAAAAATACTTTCACAATAAAATTAAATGATAAAAATACAGTGCAAATTTGAATGTAATTTATTTTACAATTTTACAGTTAAGCCCCAGAATAGCTAATGTTGAAAATAAGTTACATCTCGGTAATGAATTATGTATGTTGAACAGTTTAATTGAAGAGAAATGTTAAAACAGCATTAACTGGTCTGGAAAAGAAATAAAGCACCCCAAAATATCATTATGTAATTTTTAATATAAATATTATTCAAACTGTATGACCTAATAAGCAATGTTAAGCAAGTTTATTTCTGAAAGGTTAAAATCACCAAGTTAAGAAAAAGATGTTTCTTTTTGTGAGTATGCTTCTGCTGCTTTGTTTCATTAAGCTTCCTGCATCCCCAGGTCAGAATTAATTCACAGTAATGCTATTCCATATACTTTTTTCATGTCCTACCGCATATTGAGAGAACAACTTGTAGGCCAATTATAAGATAAAATGCTGAATATAAGGGCGAACTAAAATATTTTTTTATGTCCATATGATATGGAATCTATATTATAGTTGTTCTTTCTTACACTTACAAATTAAAGATTAACTCACAGTAGTATTTTTTTTCCTTTGAATATATTCATTGCATAGCTTGATTACATGTTTCTGAACTTTGGACTAATTATTTGTCTACAGCTAGGGCAGAACACCGCATCCTGTGATCGTCTTTCTTACTAATAGGATTCTGTCTGCTTCAGCAGGCAATAATTGAAGGCTTAATGTGCAGGATTTAAAAAAAAAAAAAAAAAAAGTTTTAGCTTCCATGGGTCATTGTCACTGTTTCTGGTAAGCAATAAAACTGTAAAAAAAAAAAAAAAAAAAAAAGAAATTTTAGTTTAAATAGAGGGATCAAAGATGAAAAAGAGTGCCTGACAGGAGAGAGCATGTGCTTTAGTGCTGTTGAATTATGTGTCACAAACCCTGCTCTGCTGTGAACAAATATCCAGATAGTATTCAGCTGTAAATTCATGTTTTCAAATGTTGAATTTTAAAGATTAGATTTTTAGAGTGAGTCACTCTGTTGCTCTCTATTCCTCAGCTTGAAATTTTCATAATCTTTCCAAGTGAAAATGCCTCTCTTGCATATTGCAGCTATCTTCTTTCAACAAATAAAGGGAAAAAATAACCACTAGTCCTTAGTGAAACTAGCATTTGGTAAATGCTGTCACACTGTAATTCTGATACTCTGTTCTTTTTCCTTTATTAGGAATTCCAACTAATCATAAATAAAATATCCTTATAGGACAACCATTAAAAAAGCTGTATTTTCACTGCCAGCACTGTATTTATTTTTAACTGTTGAAAAGCTGAACGGCTTTATAAAAATACACAGTGCTTTATTGATGCTCATTTAGAATATGGTACATTTTCATAGCTACTGACAGATACCATATTTCAGCAAATCTGTGAATACTCCTATCTTTTGCCATGTCACATAACCTCAGAATGTTTAATGTTCTTTTTAAAGAAACATATATATCTTTGGGAAAACTTAGAACGTGCAAATAACTGCAGTGTAACAGAAACAACCATCTAAAAATATTTGGCTCTGTTTTCTGAATGTCCCTCTCGTGTTTTTTGTGGGTTTTTCATGTTCACTGCTCTGTCTTTTATTTTGTTTGCTGCAACAGAGCCACATGGATATTACCTTATTCCAAGAGTTGTCCAAATGACAATTTCCCTGTTTTGGAGAAATTTTCTCTACTAATAGCTGGTGTACAAGTCAGATTTTAATGTTTGACAGTGCAGTTTCCAAGGCTTTAGTCAGACTATGAAGCCTAATTGTTGTCAATATCTTTTAAAAAATATTTAGATGCAAATTCTTATCTTTAAGACAGTATCAACTTTCACAAAGAGTAAAAATTATTACTGGCTTCAGGGGAAAATAAGAGTTGTTCCACAGCTTCTTACAAAGAATAAATACCTGCTATACAAAGTGATTAATTTTTGCTGCTGAAAAATTCTTAACAGCTTTCTGATCTAACTATTTAGTTGAGCAGAACACACGTATCATAAAGTTCACATGGCCTTGTAACTGTAAGCATATATAATATAATGATATGTACTCGCTTTAAAAATCAGATTCTACCCAAATTGTTAAATGACAGAGTTTTTAAAACATCTAAATAATTAGCAAATCAGTTTTACTGATTAAATATTGTAACCAAAAGTCAACAGCTTCATGTTTAATAATTGAGTTCGTTTCAAAGATTCAAATCAACCTCTTATAATTGGTTTCAGAAACTTCTTCCCCATTTTAAGGAACAGATTTCAGTTTCCAAAGTTCAGAAGCAGTAGTAAGCCCATTCTGTTGTTTCCATTCCTCTATACATCCTTTCTTTTGGTAAAAAGATGTTCTGTTCTTTTTTTACAAAGTGACTCCAGATCACTATTTATACAAAGTTAGCCAATGCTAGTTAAGTGTACTAACGTTTTATGTGGAATTATTCCAAGTTTCAGACCCTTCATGCCTTGCAAACCACCTGAAAACTCACATTTATTGACGTGTTCTTTGCAGAGGTATGGAAAAGTAATATTGATCACCTATCAGATTTTGCAAATGCGCTTGTGAAAATATTGGCACCAAACTCATCGCTGGTGCTTTGGTCTCTCCCAGCTTTCTCAGAACGCTGACTTCATATCACTTTCTGGTTTTAATAAAAGGGGTAAAATCAGGCCTTGGGGCTGTGCAACACAGCAAGAGTGACAACTACCAACCCTTGTGTGTGCATGCTCAGACGTAATCTGTTCCGGGTTGTCCCAGGACACAACTCTTAAATAAATAAAGTGACTAATAGGACAGTTGTTTATATAATTATTCCCCTGTCAAAATCAACAAGAGAAATAGTGATCTTTTACATTGCAGTGCAAGTAGACAAAATCACTGATACAATTAGCTAAGTAGTTAATTTTTATAGTAGTGATGTGGTTTCAGAAGCTCCTATTATAGGGAGACGTCTTTGAATGTATCTGTAATCCGGACAAAAGAAATAGATTGACCTGTGATGGGTGACATTAGAGAAGTGCCCCGTGTTTCCTTAATTAGTATAATGTGTTATGAGATTTTGATATGCTTAGTTTAAAAAGAAAAAAAGGCAGAAATTACTTCTCGTTTAAAGAGAACCTGCTTCCTGCTTAAGTGGCTAATATTTTAATTAAATCTGGAGTGAAGTTTTTTGAGTATCTCCTGATAAACTCCCTCCTTTATGTTGATGGTAATTAAACAGATCCCTAAGGGCCCGAGCAGGCTCTTTGCGAGGCCCGTGCTAATTGTCAGACATGAGACACTGACCAGTTGGTTTGCTCTTGAATAGCCGACAGCGTGCTGTCAGCCTAGCAGTTTTATTTTTCTGCATTGTGCGCTGTTGTCAGGGCTAACTGGGTCCTTTTGTGGCTGAAGATGTTGCGCAAATTGAGGCAGATGGCTCTGGTTCAGACACGTGTCCTTCAGCAGGAGGAGATTGGCCCTGCAAAGTGGGGTCAGGCTGGGTCGCAGACCCGCTCCTCACTTGTTCTTGTTCTCGAAAGCCCATGTGCAGAAACTTGGTTGTTGTGTAGTAACCAGCTACAACAACAACAACAAAAAACATACAAAAAAGCCTGGTGTGCTCCTTGTGGGATATGGAGGACGAGGCTACTGCCATCCTCATCCTTTCTGTCTCTTGGGCCTTGCTGTGCATGCAGAATGAATTAACAGGATTGACAGAAGTTCATTGTGCCTAAAATGGCTTTTCAGTCCATTGTGGTGCTTAAAAGGCCAGTTTTGCTTTTAATTCCATGTAATTAGTGGTTTCCTCATGTCTTGGAATTCAGTAATGGTGCATTAGACCTAAATTTTATTTATATATTTATTATATATTATTATATTATTATTATATTCTATTATTATATTTATTTATTTATATATAATATATATATGTATATTTGTTTGTTTTGTAGGACTAGAAAATATGTAAATGTTGACTGTTTTTTTGTAATAAATATTCTGGAGGTTAAATGCAATCACAGACAAAATGTGGTGTCTTGCTATTATCATTATTTCAGAGGATGGTGTTGGAAGTTTATTAGTTTGAGTATTTTTAGCCTGAATTAATTCCTGAGGCAGCAGGAGGGTGTGCTTTTCTGAAAATACAACAGTGTAGCTTTTGGAAGCATTTGCATTTAGTGTCATTGGATTTTCTTTGAGTCACCAAATGATGTTTACCCATGAAGATCCCCTTAGAACTGAATTTGTTTGGATCAACCGTGCACACTGAAATAGTTCCTCAGAACTGTACAGAGGCTGGAGTTTTGGGATGCAAATAATAATTTAAGTTGATTTTGTTATGCGTATTATTAAATTTAGAGTTTTGCACAGTCCCTTTTTTTTTTCCTGAAGTACTAAAATATTTGCACAACAATTAAGAAATTTTCTGTAGAATTTATGTTTTTCTGGTGTATCCTCTGAAATTGACTAATGAAATTGGAGGCGTTTTGTTAATACATAAACTCGCTTAATTGTTGCAGGAAAAAAACATTAGTAGTCTTTAGCCTTAAGGTTCACAGTGATTTCTTTCTTTTTTTTTTTCCTTTCATCCACTCCAGGTTTGCAGCAAAGACTGTTCACAGTGGGTCACTGATGCTAGTCACAGTGGAGCTGAAGGAGAGCTCTACAGCACAGCTCATCATAAATACTGAGAAAACTGTGATTGGTTCTGTTCTGCTGCGGGAGCTGAAGCCTGTCCTGTCCCAGGGGTAACCTGCTTACATCTGGACTTCAGAATCTGGCACACAACAAAAGTGCCTGGCATCCACTACTGCTGCCTTTCATTTATAATAATAGCCCTTCCATCTGGCAGTGGGGGGAAGAATACACTCTTGACATTCTTCTGCTTTAGAATGCTAGTGTATGCAAGTCGTCTCCTTTTTTTTCTGCTTGCTAACCAAAGAACATATATTTTACTGTCAGTTATCTGCATTCTTAAATGTATTTCCCGTTTGTTCTATCTGAGTACTTTCCTCTCTTTCCACCCCCCTCCCTTTCCCCACTATAGTGGACAAATATTAGATAATGAAGTTGAAAGGAAATCAACACTGCTTAAGAATCGTGTTAAAAACAGCACACAGATAGGTTCCAGCAACATATGCAACAATTATGTGTGCACTTCAGAGAAGCACACACTCGTATAACAAATACAGGAAAATTGTTTGCTTTCTGAAAATCCTTGTGCACCTGAACTCATGTAGTAAGAATATTGTTCCCATTTGATATGATTTTCTGAAATATTTCTGTTAAGCTGCCAATAAAGTAGTGCTTTGAGCAGAAAGCGCCTCTTTCTTGTTTTGTTAGAGATTCTGTGATGATCGTCAGTGATGTATACCAATGATGGCCAATTTGAAGTAAATGTTAACAAGATTGGGTGCTACATATGCATTAGGAAACACTTCTTGTGAAAGTTGACAGTGTTTGTGCTCCAGTTTTAATTTTCTGATACACAGTTACGTTTTTGTTACTAAATAAAACATGTCACTCTTATTTTCAAATTGGCCTATTTATGAAATACTGATTGAGAAGAACTGTTGGGACATACTGTTGCCTAGCTTAGTAAATCATTCAGATTCTTTTTGTCTATTTTTTGTTATTTAAATTACTAAATTAGTTATTAGTTATTAGTTATTTAATTACTAAATTAGAATATCTCCCACCTATGCATGGCTTCAGGTAAAGAGAAATTCATAAGCACAGCTGCTGAGCTACATCTGGGAAGACCAAAGGCTGTGCCACATTGGGGTGGCACCCTGGTTTCTGCCTACTGAACCGTGGCTATAGCCTGAGTGTGATTTTGACTTTCTCTTCACATTTTAGTTATGTGATAGTTTACATAAAGATACTGAGCTTTGTCATTTCGTATCAGTTCTTACCTCTAACATGGCTTTCCCTGGCAACTCATGGCTCTGCAACGGATGTTTTCGTAACAAAACAAAGAAGAGATCTGGATAACTCTGCACCTTTGCTCTGCCACCAGGACCCTTTGCATGGTCCTTCTGTGGTTCTGCTTGGTTTAGCTTTACGAGCAACATGAAATACTTCTTCAGAAATGTTGCTTTGCTGCATAGTGGAAAATACTAAAATTTTGTGCAAGAATTTAGTATAGCCATACAGTAGCCCTAATACGTAGCAGAGTTCGCTGGCAAGTTCTAAATAGACTTTTTTCTAGGTATTGAAGTTGGACTTCTGATAGAAATACAGTTCTAGTTTCATTACACCCAAATATGTTGGCATTTCTCTGGCAAAGAAACAGGAATCTAATGTGCTCAACAGGAATGCAGATTTTTAAGTCAACAAGGTGCTGTGGGAAAGGTGCAGAACAGCTTTGCAAGAGAAGATTCAACTGTGAAACCTTCAACCACGTTTGTAAGGGAAAAAAAATAAATAAAAAATAAAAATAAAAACATGAAGTGTACCGCACTACAAATTAAAGGAAAATATATTATTGCTGTATGTCACACAAGTTACTGAGTGAATTCTGCCTCTTTAGAGCACTTTATACAGTTTACTGGTAAAGACCAGAAATGTGTATAATGAAGATATTTAGGACATTTTTGTTATTAATTTACTTTTTTCAATACTTGGTGATTTGGTCCTATGGTTCAGTACCTCTTGATACAGGTATTCGTATCAAGACTGACGGATACAGGACTGACAGTGTGATTTGCAGATTTATTCTGCCTTTCCAACTTTCCAACTTTCTCCGTGGATAGATACTTAAACAATAAAATATGTGTGCAATAAATCTCAACTCTTCACAAACCGAAACATGAGCACCTGTACATGTCTTCATATCAACAGCACAAGCTGCGCTCAGTCATAATGCAGTTGCTAATAGTGAGCAACAGTTCCTTGCTTTTGCCACGTCATTTTTATTCGCTTTCCTTCCTACTTTTCATCATTTATAGAGGCATGTTAAAGCATATCAGGATGTGAAGTAGATGGCTAGTCTGAATTGCCAGCTGGAATTCAATTCAGAGTAGTTTGCTTGTACCAGGTAATGGTTGGTTACAACTACGGGAGAGTTTTTTCAGGAGCTGCACGCTGATAACCATCTGACTTCTGCAAGAGCCTGGACACAGGCAGCCTTGAAGCATACCTGCATGCACAGGGGGTGGGTTTTGCTATAATAGGGACCAGGAGGTGAGGGGCCACTGCAGCAGAACCAGGCAAAAAAGTAAAAAATCAGTAATAACTACCGACTGAAACATATTACCAAAACCAAGGAATGGATGTGTGATCTTACTCATTGAGTCAGCCCTGCCCAAAGTAATTAAAACTCAGGGACTCTAAGGTTTTGGTCTATTGTGTTACAACTAGGTATGGGTTGAAAAATTGCTAAGTAAGAGCAGGGGCAAACTAGTTTCTGCATAGTGAGAGACTGACAGATTCTTTGCCTCATGGTTGTTTCCACTCATCCACACATACACAACCCTGTGGAGTCCTTTTTGTGGAGGGGAAGCTTAGAGGGTTGCTTTTTTGTTTGTTTGTTTGTTTTGTTGTTCAGGGGATTGGGGTTTGGTTTGATTTTCTATTGCTTTTTTTTTTTTTTTTTTTTTTAATAGAACCATTCCTATACTTGTGCTTTATTTTAAACAACAAGCTGTTGGAAAGAACATGAAAAGCTGGTAAGTAAATGGATAGCAGAATACAAACATTGGCTTGATGCATGACTTTCAAAATAACCTGTTTTTCCTCTTATTTTCCTTTCATATTTTATGATGTCAAATAAAAGGATAATAGATTCTTTCCTGCATACTCAGCTTTAACTCTGGTTATTCATTTCTGAAGAAAACTGCAAAAATAGAAATGGTTCTAGAACTAGGAGCCAAATGATGGAAGATATAAATAGAATACCATGTGAAAGGACATTGGAAGTAGCAGAAGTGTTTTTAGAGCAGGGACATGATACAGTATGTGAAATGATGAATGACATAGAAAAAATTATATGGGTTTTCATGATGATCTTTTCTATTAACTCAGGAACAAGGTAGCACTCTGCAATATCAATAAAACAGTAAATTCGAGGAAGGAATTAACATCCCTGAAGTAAGCAAGTGTTGGTGCTGGTTGTTTTGGCCAACATTATTAACAGCTTAAGACTGTTAAGTTCTGGTCATTTTCTTGGTATCAAGAAACATGTCCACATTATGAAAACTTCAGCTTTCTTATATGAGGATCAGTGACAAAGAAGGGAGAGAATGAAGCAATAACCAGTCCTTGGGAAATGGGTGTGTGAGCAAGTGGGGCTTTGGATGGGGAGCAGGAAACTTGAGCACAGTGAATCCATGGTGGAGTGGAAAGGGACTGTTCCACACACATCACAGAATCACAGAATTGTAGGGGTTGGAAGGGTCCTCCAGGCATCGAGTCCAACCCCCCATATTTTCCTTGTTTTTAAATACAAAATGTACTTAAGCTCTGGTCATCTGTTGTCACGAGATAGCACTGATAACATAAAGTGAAACAAAATTGGAAATGTACATTAGCAAAGGAATACACAGGTATGTATTGGATAGGAGACAGAAAAACACAAGGGCTTAAAATCCTCTTGACCTATGTTTTAGGCTAATTAGTGGTATTCTGTGATAAGATTAAATCCTTTTGCACGTATTCTTTTGTAATAGTCCATCACAATAATTTGTACTAATTCTTTTTAAAAAGTATTCAATTACTGAATGTCTTGTTTTGCATACAATAGCTTATATGGCTGAATTAATTTTAACTTAGCAATTAGATGCTCTAACAAGGTCTATGGAAAGCAATGTACAGGTAAGTTTAACTCTTCCAAGTACTCAGCTGACTCTGTATGTGTCTGAAACGAGCCTAAGAAGATCACACTGTGTTCACTTCAACTTCTGCAGTTTGTCTTCCTCCCCTATTTCAACTCTTCTGTCATAAAGTGCATGTTTTTGTAGCACTTCTGTGCTGTATTGAATGTTCTGTGATGCAGGCACTGAGGTTTGCTGTGTTTGCATGGTGTGGCTTCATTGCTGACAGGAGCCTTTGTGCACATCTCTGATAAAAGCAATTCTTCTGCTAGGATTATTTTTGTCTTATCTGGTATACTTGTGCTTTATGTAGCACAGTCAAGTGAACTTGTTTGGAAGAGCAGGAGATGGTAAACATCACTGTGTGCTTTCCAATCCCTCCGACTAACTGGTTTTGCTTTAGAAGGCAGAAGGTGAACCTGACCCCTGTTCTGCAAGGTCTGAGCAACCATGCTGCCCCAAATCCTGTTCCATTCAAATCTGTGTGTACATCCTGGTGTGGAAACATGTCTTTATGGTGTTATCCTATCCTTTTCTTTTTTTTTTTTTCATTATGCATGTATAAAAGAAAGGGAGCAAATGAGTTGTGCTGGCTCTTCCCACAGAGTGAAGTATCTTCAGACACCAGTCCTCTCTAGGTCTCTTTCCGGGAACAGGGAAAGGGGCAGCAACCCTGCACCTTGTAGACTGCATGCTGTTTGAGTCATGCGTGCATCTCCATGTCCACCTCAGGCTCAGCCCAGACCTGGTTTTGCTGCCTTGTAGAAAGAGAAAGGTTTGGACTTAACAATACAAAAAGATGCAAACCACCTTGTTTCTTCAGGAAAGAACGAAAGTGTGTAGGTCCTCCTTCCCTGCAGAAATGCTGGTGGACTCTGTGGTGGAAAGGTGGGAAAAGATGTCCTCTTACACACCATTCAGCCACTTACAATAGCAAATGGCAAGGGGGCAGGAGATGGCTGGTGAAATGGAGAGAGCACAGAGGTGAGGATAGAGTGCTGGGCGCAGAGACCACAGCATCACCTCTCCATTGTTATTTCTGACCAAAGTGGTGCCCCTCACAGCATTTTTGGTAGCACCAAAGGCTACCGATGCCCTCATGGCTTCAAGACCTGGCTGGCCAGGGTAGATAATGACAGCTTGAGAGAGAAACTCAGCTCTGTGAAATGAGCTGCTAAAGCATGAGAAAAGGCAGAACTGGAAGAAAAACATGTCCGTATGGAGCATCGATTTGCCCTTACCATGGAGACATGGGAGCACAAGATGTGAACAAGATGCAGCCACAGCAAGGGCCCTGAGCAGATTGGTGTGTGCGCATACAGGATTTCAGTTTGATTCTGCAGTATTTAATGACTCCTGCCATTCGTTTGCATTGCATTTTCACCTGTGCCTCAGCCATGGGGCTTCTCCTCACACCTTGTGCACATACCAGATAAGCCTAGGAAGTGCCTGGCCCTCCATGTAGTTCCATAATATCAGTTGTGAAGGAGGAAGTGATGAGAGAATTAGTATTTCTGTTGTTTTCTGGGCTGTTTTATCTCATTCTGGCAAAAAGCAGGCATGCATCCCACTCAGCACTGTTGTTTTCTTCTTTGGCTGTACTCCTCCAAATGTTTGCAGATCATCACAAGGAATTCTGTTTAAAAGCTCATGGCCATTTCTGAGGCTGTGGGGTTTTTTTGATGGCATTTGAGTTTGTCAGTGGTCAGATCACTCCACTGATGGGGCTTTACAGCCCAGCCTTTTAGATACATGGATTCACACAACTATAAAGGAATAGATTCTGACGCGGTGGAGAGAGGAAGCCCCTCAGCTTCCCTTGCCACACCATCTTGTCATCTTGTCACCACACCAGAACAGTAAGGAAATGGCCTCTTTTCCCAGAAAAAAAGAAGAAAAAAAAGAAAAAAAAAAGACACCTTATCAATATTGGGCCCAAAAGAGTCTTTGTTCTGCTCCAGACAAAGCCTGCTTTTGGGCAACATTAGTCGGTGTCTTCACATAATTGAAAGTCATTCTCATTTCTGCACCACAGTGTAATTGCTAAAAAACAAAACAATAACAACAAAAAAAAAAAGAACCATGTTATTTGATGATTAAGATTCTGGAGTGAATTGTGTTCTTTTGGGTTCTTGCACTGTTTCTCCATCAGGGACTTGGTTTCAGCGGTGTGCAGCTGCTGGAGTTGATTTACAGTGCTGCGGCTGTGGCTAGTCATAAATAAATCCTCTTATATAGTTGTTATGAACACCTGTTAGATCATCTGTCAGCAAAGCGCTGTTCACATTTATCATGGTGCGGTAGTTATTTTACCTCAATCCATTTCCAACTGACTCGGCCTCCATCACTGGATTACTATTACCACACCATAATCGCTCGTTTCCACTCCATGTTACAACTTGCAGATAAAAGATTTCACTACTTGGCCAAATTTCATAAATAAAGGAGCAGTTCAGTGCAGTAAAAGTTTATTTTTGTCATCATTTGTCACCCCATTATTCTATAAATCAAATGGAATAGCGCTATTGCTAGCTCAGGCGTTGCTGTCAGCCCTAGGCATGGAAATGGTCCGTTTCTTCTTTTTAGATGAGATGACATGTCTTTCAGACTTAACTGGCTTATGGCTTTGTTTCACCCATTTTATTTTATCGCCCCTTCAGAAAAATCCTCGGGGACCAGAGAGACTAAAGGAGTAAAATGGAATCAGAAAACACAGTAAAACATGCTGCTTTAGCTGTGTTATGTACATTTCCCTCCCACACAATCACTCATTTACAAACTCCTCCACAAAAATAATGGATCGGGATATAAACAGTCCTCAACGCTTTCCCTGGATTTGTGCAGGTTTTATCGCTTGTGTCAAAACCCTGGGACAGAAAGGGCTCCAGAGAGGGTGCTTCAGAGCCCTGCTAATGTGCCCAGTCCTAAATGGACTCCCTGGCTCCCTGTGCGCATCCTGGGGTTGCTCTTTTGTTTCTAAGGTTTCTACAGAAGACTTGCATTTTGAGTCCCGAACTCTCTTAATACGTCATGCTGTGCCTCGCCATGCAGCTTCACAGACACAACCTACAGAATACTCCTGTGCACCTCCCCTTCTGTGCAGCTTGCACAGAAATGTGGTTTGCTTTCATTCTGATGCATTCTTAGCTCAATTTGTTTGTGGGCCACAACTTGTTTAATTGGCCACACGTCCATCAGAGAAACTTGCTTGATGTATTAAGAAGTTGGGAGACAGACCTCAGACTAAATTTTGAAGAAAGTAATGTTCCCTGATTTAAAAAGCGCAAGATAGGATGATGATAAAGGGATGGGGTAATAGAAAAGGGTTTATAGTTGATATTATACTTCTGAGTTGGTTCTAATTCAAGTTACATTCTTCATAGTCATTATGTAGCTCATAAATTCAATAAAGTGTTTTACTATTACTATAAAAATGACAGGAGGGGGGTTTTATGTTGTAAGTTTCGTTAGTTGCTCTTCTTGTTTTATGTTGAAGTTCTCAGGCCATTATGTCATTAAACTCCTTGGAGTCTGAAGGGCTCAGACCCCTCTGTTCCTTAGGGCTGCTTTGGTGCTCTCTGGGGCAAATCTGGCCACTCACTATTGCTGTCCAGTTTTGCTGGTTTTGGTTCCATGTTGGCTTGCTTTTACTTTCAGAATCCCAAATATCTGTCCTTGTCCCATGGCAACAGAAATTTCAGGGCAGTTTTTGGCTCTGCTTTGGATTCTGACCTCTGGCTACTTGTCCTCATCTGCAGCTGAGCTATTCAAGCTTGAAAGGCCTAAACCCCTGTTATTGCAGTGGGACTTGGGTGACTGTGAGAACGGCCCACTGACAGGGAGGAATGCTGTGCTATGAAGATAAAATGCCTTTGAACGTTTCACCTTACCGCAAAGATCTGCTGTGACTTTCCTCCAGCCATTTTTTCTGTAGAATTACAAACTTGTCTTGGCTGGAGAGCCTTGTTCAGTTTGGCCATGGGCAAATGTTTGCATTTGCTGGGAAGGTCTCCAAAGGCAAATCTGGGAGGGTTTCTGCTTTTTCACTGCGGGGGAGGAATTTTTTTTCCAAAAGCACTGAACAATTTCTGCTATATCCGCTTCATTAGGAGAAAGATGCATCGAATATCTGACCCTGGAGCCTTTGCTTTCTCCAGATGTTTGCTTTGCACACGAATAATCCGCATGAAAACAGCAACTGCTAATTCAGTGGCCAAAGTGCATCGGGAGCCTAATCTAAAACCTCCCAATCCATCCAGCTGTCTGGCATTTGCTATTATAGGGCACCAACAGAGAAATGAGGCTGTGGCTTTATCACTGCACCCTGGGTGACAACTTGATTTTCTGCTTTCACCGCAGGCAGCAGCAGCCCAACATGATGGGGCTGTTAATTTGTGCATTTCATGGTGTCTGTCAGGGGGCTGGGAGAGGAGGGTTTCAGGGGAAGGGAATGGAGCATGTCCCAGCCTCGGAAGCACCTGTCTGCATTGACGGCACAGAGCACTTCTTATTAGCGTGCAGGTCTCTAAATGCAGCCCCGGGATGACAGCCTGGCATTCCCAGCACCCACGCAGTGTGACAGGCGCAGGCAGCCGGTCCCATTGTTTGCCCTTGATGAGCATGTCATTAATGGAAATGGAAGAAAGTGAGGGCCACATCAGTATTCAAATAGCCTCCATCCTCTCTGCCATTCAACCGCCTGGCTCAGGCGGCTGCAGATTTCCTTCTGCAGCTCCACTTACACATTTTCACAGATTTATTCCCATTGCATACAAATCCCCCCCGTGTGGCTCTGGCCCCATGACCCCAGCTCCTCTCCCATACACAAACATGTTCTTCATCATCATCCGATTAGCCAAAAAAAGTGTGTGTGGGAGGTGGGAGGGGTTGGGTGTCTTCCCTTCTTCCCTGCTTTGCAAATTACTAAAGTATCATTGGCAAATACTTGCTGTTTGTGACCCAGGAAATGGAAGCTGCTATTATTTAAACTTGAAGCATCAAGCAAGGACCTGATGTATTGCTTGCAATGATCCTATCTGCTCCCAAGCAACTGCTGATGCTTGTCTGCGTGAACTGTTTCTGTACAGGAGATTGCAATATATTGCAATATATTTGTTTTGGAACATTTCACTTGGTGGCTGCATAGAAAGAGGCTTGAAGGTAGAAGGGGAAACATCTGAAAAAATCTATATTCCACTTCAATGACAATCTCACCAGAAGCATCAGTAAAGTCACACTGTTCCCCTTCAGAGCCGTCTTCTCTGCCTTGACAACAGCTTGGCCATGGAAACCTGGAGACAAATGCCCACCTTGCTGGCCTTCTCTTTCTTAAACTGCCTCCACTCCTCTGACCTTGGACACGCAGTACAGGCATTTTGGGATGGGTGCTGTGCTGACCATCTGTGTTTTTATGGGATGGTCCATAGCAGGATGTGGGTTGACAATTAGCGCTCTTAAGCGCTACAGCAAACCAAATAGCAAGCATCATAACTCAGCTGCTACAAAGAATGTGCCTTGAGCACACTGGCATCTGGCCAGATCTTAAATGTATGTTTCTGTGCTTTAGTTTTGTGTTAGTCTGTTTTCGTAATAATATAATTAGTGCTCACAGGGGAGGCTATTGACACTGCCACCAGGATCAGTTTGCTCTTTGCAGTATTTCCAAATCGTTCTTGTTACACTTCCAGCTCGCAGGTCACATGCAGTACCCCTTGCCTTTTGTCTGCTCCTGTCCTCTTCAGCCAGTGATTTAGCCTCAAATCTGAAGCGCTCTCCATTAATAAGGGCTGAAGCCAACAATGAATGAGACCTGCTGGGTGATTTCCAAATCTTGTTACATCTTGTAGCCCTCTTTAACCCCAAGCAGAGTGGGAAAAAGCAAGCCCAAAGGTTTTTCACTGGTCAGTTCTGGAACAGATAGCAGCAGGGATGACAGCAGAAGCAGAGCTGTCCCCCCCACTGACAAACCACTTGCTTTCCTTGTGTTCCTTTCATCCAGTGCTCAAGACTAGAAAGTCCTGCTGCAGTGTGACAGCATTGGGGTGTACCTGGCCCAGCACTTTTCTTCAACTGGTGACTGTGGCAACTGCCCCAGCCCTCTAGTTCCCACCAGCTGGTCTCCTGGCATCAGTGCAGCAGTAATGCCCATTAGGTCTCACCTCTGACAGCAGTGTGGTTGCAAGGAGGCAGGCTTCCCACTTAGGTGACAAGAGTGCACAGCAGCTCTACAGCCTGAGTTAGCAAGGGTGCATGCTCTGGATTCACTTCTGCTTTGTCCACTGCTCCTCTTCCTCTTGTTAACCAGCTGGAATGACAGAACATGAGGCAGGATTGTGCCTTCCTGCAGGTGTGTGCAGTGCACTGTGCAATAGCGTTCTGATTTCAGCAGGGGCCTCTAGGTGCTGCTGTAATATAAATAATAATTGTCTTCTGGGACTAATTCAGAGAGGGCAGTTGAAGTTGAGTGAGACCAAGAGAAAAAAACCATGAGTTATTTCTCATGTTTAGAGTGATTAATAATTTTTGCATACTTTAGTAATTCAATAAATTGCAGAAACTGCATTTTTTACCATGCTGCCTTCAGCTCAAAAAAAAAGGTCTTTCAATTGCTTTCAGTTGTTCTAAGGCAAGCAACCAAAGGCCAGTCCTCCTTCACCAGAAACACATCTAGAAATGGCTGCAAGGATATCCTGATAACTTGAAATGGAGAGTCAGCTGTGGCATTATGGCAAGCCACACATCTTTCAGGATCATCATCACAAGCAAAATCGAAACCTAGTTCAGGGGCAGTGGCTGATCTAGAAGTTGAAAATTTGAAAGCCAATAAGTGAACACAGTGTTCTAAAAACAAAAATGTGGCTGTCTTGATGTCAGTACAATGGTATTTGTATGGCAGCCATCCAGCAGCAGCTTCTCACACCATGTATGTATAAGGTGAAGCAGTAAGAAATAGAGAAAACTAGTAAATCCTAATCCTGAATTCACTGGCACACATCCTGCATTTAAAACTGAGCCCCCATCCCTTTAGAAGTAATTTAGAAGTAACAACTACGTGTTTAATGAAGCCTCAGGAGGAAAAACTGATGAACGGACAACAGCCATCTGTGTAAAAAAAGTTTATGGCATACATTTTCAGAAGTGATGAGTTATTTTAAAGGCATTTTTTTTCACAGAATCACAGAATGGCCAGGGTTGGAAGGGACCTCAAGGATCATGAATCTCCAAACACCCTGCCACATGCAGGGCCACCAACCTCCCCATTTTAATGCTAGACCTGGCTGCCCAGGGCCCCATTCAATCTGGTCTTGAACACCTCCAGGCAGAGGGCATCCACAACCTCTTTGGGCAGCCTGTTCCAGCACCTCACCACTCTCATAGTAAAGAACTTCCCCTGACATCCAACCTAAGTCTCCCCTCCCTCAACTTAAAACCATTTCCGCTTGTCCTGCAGTTATCAACCTTTCAAAGAGTTGATTCCCCTCCTGTTTGTAAGCTCCCTTTAGGTATTGAAAGGCTGCAATGAGGTCAACCCACAGCCTTCTTTTCTCCAGGCTGAACAAGCCCGGCTTCCTCGGCCTGTCTTCGTAGGGGAGATGCTCCAGCCCCCTGATCATCTTTGTCGCTTCCCTTGGACCCTCTCCTCCTCTTTTTCAGTTCAGTCCTGCGAATAGCAAATTCCTAGGCCATCTCTTCACTCCCTAAAAACTAAAGCAAATGGAAAGTGTCCGTTCAGCTGTGCCCAGAGGTCTGCAAGTCGGGAAAGTCATCTCACTGCAAGGTGGTCCAGAAATGTCATTGGGAAGAAGAGGAAGAAAGGTGTGATCATTTGTGTCACCTTGACTTGCCATGGAGCCATCCGTATTGTGCTCTACTGCTCATCCCTCATGTAAATTCAGTGGAGATGAGAAGTTGTCAATAATTTATTTTGTTCAGAGTTGAAACACTCAAGGGCACATTTTCTCTTTGACTATTCAATTTAGAAATTGTATGGATGGCAGTTGAGGAACAATTCTGGATTCGTCACCCCGGAAGCAGACCTGGTTGCATGCACACAACTGTGCTGTGAACAAGGGAACAGTTTCACAGGCAGCACGCAGTATTTTATCTTATCAGCCACGTACACTATACTGTCTGGGGAAAATACCATACAGCATTGCAAAGCTCCAGCTTTCTGTTACAGAAGCTGTCATTCCTACACGAAGGACTCTTACTGGATATTAAATTGTACAACTGTATGTCCTCTGTGCATGAAGAATCTTCTTGACCTTTTCCCTTTCGATAACACAGAAAGTGGCAAAACTGCTTCTGGCAAGGGTGTCTTTTTTGGCACCACTGTACCACATACTCCTAGCTTAGGTTTATGTGCTTCACTTTGTTTGGTCAATGTCCATACAGAAAAATGTTTTGGTTTTTTTTCTCAGCTGCTTTCTACTTTGCACTTTCCTATCCTCCCTTTCTCTTGGCCAAGATCTGCCTGTCTTTCTCTACAGTCCACTGACTTAGTTAAGTCAAACATTTAAGAAGATGTGGGAGTGCCTGTGTTCTGAAATTCTATGCTCTGGTACCCAGGTGGTTTCTACAATGTAAGTAGTAGCTGCCAGATGCTGATCTTTATGCCATTAAGTGCAGCCAGCTCCTTCTTCTTCAGAGGAACAAAGAAATCCTATGGTGGATCTCTGTATCACTGTATCTATCTGTTTTGCTCATCACAGATGTATGTTTCTCAGAAGATACAAAGACTTCATAATGAGAGATTAAGCAGTAACACAACACAATGTTTACTAGCATTTTTTCCAACTGTTGCTACATTCCTTCATATTATGTCTCCACAATGCCTCTCTTCTATCTTCCTTTCTCAGGGGCCTATTGGTAAAGCAAGTCTGGCCCTACTGGCAAAACAGTTTGGCAACCATTTTGATTACTTCAACATTGTGCATCTTGGCATTCAAAATGTCACCGTTGATAATCCAAGCACTGGATTTTGTGTGCTTGGAGTGAATGATAACTAAAACTCTATTCTTTTTAAAGAATCAAGAAGATCTTATCATTTATGTTGGCTTTTTCAAAGTGTTTCCTTTAACCGTGTTAAAGTTTGGGTATGAATTTCCAGTGTACAGTGTGTAAAATATACAGGTAGGGGAAGCGTGCTGTTTTTTTGCTTTTTGGTTTGTTTAGTTGGTTGGTTTGGTTTTATCCCTGGTGTGGAAGATCAGTTCCATAAGAAGGTGAAGGTCATTTCTTATTGGGCACACATTTCTCACATCAGATGAATTTCAGATTTGGAACTGAGAAGGCTCTGACCAACCTGCCACCTCATCTATATATTTTTTGAATCCACATTCTGTTCATCTCTTAATTAAAAAGCAAACACAGCCGTGCAGACTTTAGTTTTATCTTGTCTTGGGGAGAACTATTTTTCTGGAAGCTCAACATGGGAAACTGCTCTTGAGCTGCATATGATTTAATATCAATTCCTGACTCATTAATTAACAGCTTTGAATGTTTTGTGCATATGAGCCATGATTTTTGGCCCACTGCTAATATTTTTACTACTAGGCAAGTACTAAAGGCAACCTGTGAATGCCAAGGAAAGGTCTGTGTTTGTTTCCTGACCTTGGTTATATGAAAACATCTTATCTTACTTAAGAAAAGTCCACATTCAAATTCAAACTAAATGTGGTTTCTTTCAGATTGCATATGTAATATAACTCTCCTAATTTTGTTCTGTTTGTTTTGCTTATTAAAAAAAAAAAAAAAAAAAGCAATGTTTTCTTTAGTGAAGAATTCTGACTGTATGCCCTGATATTTATTTTTAATGAGATGCACCTCTGTTCTTTCACTGCTTACTAACACTTTAATTTGAGAGGCAGTTTCACTAGCCCTGCAAATATCCAATGTTCTTTGCAAAGTCAAGTCCATTTCCTGCAATAACCTTGCTCTGACCTGTTATCAGTTATATCACAAATTATTCAGTCTCTAATTGGTTCATCTTTTAACTACAAATTCACATGACTTAGCTTTATTACATAGCTCTGTGACAAGCTTCTGTGGATCAAAGTAGTCCCACATTTTTAAGGAACTTCCCATAGCAGCCCACAGCTCTCTCTGTTCTGCTGTTGGAGCATATTCTTATCATGATCAGTATTATTTTTTCAGACATAGTGTTGTCACTGCTGAAGGTCTCGTGTGTGTTCTGGACCTTATTGTGTGGAACTGTGCTTAAAACCAAGAATAACCACTTCCCTGCATTAGCCGACATGTTTTTAGCATCAACAGCATGAGATACAAGAGCATGGAGCATTGTACCCTCTCCAGTCCTTGTGGTCTGTTTTTTTGGAAAATCAGAGATGCTGTAGATTCCTATTCCTTTCCTAACCAAACAGAGGGATGAAGTTTTCTCCATACCTACCAAAATATAGTTTAATTCTGTAACAAGCAACAAACATGCAGGGCCATGGATGGTAAAGGTTTGTTTCTGCATTTCGTACCACTTACACTTTGAACATGAGACGAAGTCCCGGTGCCCATTTTGTAGTACAGGATGAACATGCAAAGCAGACAAAAGTTCTGCAGAACAAGACTTTGGAGATTGTTTGGGACCCAGGCCAGCACTGAAATATAATCATTGTGACTGAGGTTGCAGAAAATTGCAGCTGCTCTGATAGGAAATACTTGCCTCTCTATCCCACAGTCTCCATAGAGCATTTTCTTAATTAAAATACGGAAAAAGAAGATTTGTTCTATTTTTCCATGCAGACCATTATGTTATCTGCCCTGCTGATGATTTGTGTGTTGGGAAGGTTCCTACCCTTTATTCAGATGCACGGCCAGGTCTCCAGCAATTGCTCATGGATGCATAACAAAAAAAGAGAAAGAGTCTTTTCCTTGACGCAGCCACCACCTAAAACAATGCTTGAAGGAGAAAAGCTATTCAGCAAGCCCTAACATCCATTCATATTGCGTAGTGCTTGTAGTGCTGCAGTCTCTCATCTCTCCATTAATTAATGCTGAAAATACATATAACTAGGAAAACAGCATATGTAAGCAGGGAATTAATTTATTTTTCATAAATAGGGAATGCCTCATCAGTGGAAAAGCAAAAGCTTGAAGTGTCTTTTCATGTTCCAATTTTTGTTCTGAAGATGCCTGTTTGGTTGCTTTCTCATCTCTTCTATTTAAACCAAACAACAACCAATTTATTATGACATAAAAAAATACTGTGGCTAAGGGAGAAAGTACTTTTGAGAGAGATTCAAGTTCAACAGCCAGAAATGAGGGGGGAAAGAAACTGGGGCTACACCAGTCTAATTGATTTTGTTATAGAACAAATGTTGTTGAAGCCAAAGAGCAGCAAAATACACTCACCTTTATTGCAAGTGTTTGAAGCTGTGCTAAATAAAGGGAAAAAATCTGCTCTTTGCTCATGGCACAGGGCATTTATTAGAAAATAAAAATAATTAGTTGTAGAAACAACAATTGAATTGTGCAAGGTGTTTTGCCTGGATTCCAGGAATGGCGGATTTAATGAGGCTCTACACTTCACAAACACTAAAGCAGTTCTTAAATGGGGTTTAATAGGATATTTTCACTTTCTTTCTGCTCTTTGTTCACAAACGCATGGGTCCCCCAGAGTGCACACGTTTAATTTAAGCAAGTTTTCACAAATTCATCTTCTATACCTCATGAGTATACTACTAAACATGCAACTCCCTATCAAATCCTCACGAAAAAAAATCTGTAGCCTTCAAATCAAATCAGAAACCTATTTTCTACTTGTGCTCTGCATTATAGAAAAGGATTTTAATTAGTCAAGATACACTGTTCCCATTGCCCATGAAATGCAACTGGAATTTTAATTTCTCAGACACACCTAATAGTAATTAACTTGTGGGAAACAATGTTTAACAAGTCACTGTTGACTGGAGTTGGGAATATGATCTGCCACCATAAAGTAACTATATGATGTGCTCTACGCTTTGGGCTGTAAGGGTAATGTTTTAATTTTAAAGGTGTGTCCCTTCACAAAGAGGGACAAATGCAGCTGCTACGGAATCTTGTCTCTTTGGAGATACCCTGAATCATCAGGAACTTTTTTGGAATTCGTTTTTTTTTCTGCTTCACTTTTCTTGAAGGACAGCTTGGCAGACCTGAAGCACAGGAGGGTGGTCACCTCAGTACGTATAAAAAAAATGAAATATGCCATTAGAAGTGCTGTTGTAATCCTGCTAGTGCTAGACTACCGCTACAGGTCTTGATTTTACACACATAAGCAAGAATGAACAAAGAATAACCTCTGTTACATTTCAGCCTCAATCTCCTGCTCAAAAAGCATAAAGATTTTTTTTTTTTAATACCTGAAAATACAGTCAATATCGGGCAATTCATGTTGGGGTGGGGTTTCGTCTTATTTGCTTATATTTTAGTCTACAACTTTTTTGGTTGATTTGGTCAATCTAAAAAAAGATCTGAGTATAAAGTGACAGAAAAATAATTTTGTCTAACTTCAGGAATGGATTACTCTGAACTGAGATCTGAAGAAACATTCACTTAATGTTTTAGATTCTTTCAATAAATACATGTCAATGTGCATATGTGTTTGAATTAGCTTTCTTTTGTGACCAGTTTTAGGATGCTTTATTCTTCTAGTACCATTTTTGTTTTTTACTGGGTAACTGGGTAGCAGAATGCATTCTTCCTTCCAGCAGTCTTCTACCTGCTTGCTTCAATATTGTCATTTTCTTTTTCAGCTCTTCCTACCATTGCTAGTGTACTTCTGCTTGGTAGCACATCAGAATGCAAGGCCAGGAGAACACACCATTTAGTGTTCCAAGTTTCCTCAGTGTTAAAACTGCAAACAAAAGCTGAAATTCTGCACAGTGCAAATGGGGAGCAGCAAAGAAGTTGACTTGTTCCCAGACCTCTAGCAGTTACTACCAGCTCCACAGTTTGCTGGCCTTCTTCAAACCACCTGAAGTATTGTTTTGGTTTCCCTTGGAGTAACTGTGCAATCTGTAAGGAACACTTATCACACAGCATAGCCATTTAGAGAAAAGTCTGAATGGACATGAAGACAGGGTGACTGAGAGAAAGTGCCATCCTTCACCTCAGAGCTGAAGTCCACTCAGGAAGCCTAAATGACTGCAGTCTGCTCTGCTTGTTTGTGGATAATTAGTAGGAATTTGATCATGAAGGATTTAAAAATTTTAAATTGAAGTACTGATAAGGCAAAACATTATCATCTTGGGTGCACGTTCTTGAACTGATTCTTAGGATGCTTACTAGAATATTTTTCTTTGCTTAACATCTTGAAAGGATGGATTTAAGAAATATAGAAAGTGTGAAATCTACTTGAAGTTAAGAATCGATCTGAGCTCTCCTGAATACATTCAGTGGGATCATAACTTTCAAAGTTCTTCCAGGTATCTTGGCAGCTCCTCATGTAGGGGAGAGATGCTCTGACTTCATGGACCTTTTAGTCATCCTCACAGCGAATGACACACAACACTATAAACTGCTGAAGGAAGAATTTCCAACATTGGGTTGTCCAGCAGGTAATCTGTTACAGCCCAAGCAGGAAATGAAAAATTAATAATAAATAAATAAATACCAGTTCTCTCTCCATTTACTCTCCTTATTATCTTTGACTTTGACTGATGATATAAAAATTGTACATCTCAACCCAAATTGCCATGGAGAGCATTATGTAAGTGATGTATCTGAGCTATAGATGGAATGAACGTATGAAAATCCAGCTCAAGTGCTACATTCACTTAAATTTGGCTGTCATGAAACCCTATATAAAAAGCTGTTTAGTCACTAAAAGGGAAGTGAACCAAAAGGAAAGTATGTTCTCTTACTTTAGAGCTAACCCATGAAACAGCTACATACTTCAGTATACTCTCTAATGGAAATTCTTTGGGGTCCTGGTACTGTCAATGATAGCAATAATCCTATAGGAAAAAAAAAAAAAAATTGAATATCTAGCCAGAAAACATGTATATATGTTGCAAGAGTAAATAAACTGTTAGAATGGTGATGCTACTCTAATGGAGAAGGGAGATTAAGAGCCTCATTTCAACTGAGGGGAAAAATCATTGTATTACTTTTATTGTTCATCTGGTCTAAATCCAGATCAACCAATCAAACGTCAGTCAGGACAGCATATGTCTTGTTCACTTACTCACCTAGAATCTGAGAAGGGGGAAAACGCATAACTGGTTCCCTAACAAAATAGTACCTTTACTTTTGGTACTGAAGCCATGAATGAAACCTGAATGCTCCATTACTCAATGCTAAATAAATATTTGTTGTTCACCAAACATCATTTATGGTTAAAATAAGTTAAGAGTTGAGGTTTGGGTTTAAACATATTTAAACTACGTCAGAAACACATCCAGTTTTAATGCAGATATATTTTTAACATCTCATTTGAAGACCAGAAAGCTGCATAGCATATGACAGAGAAACCAACAAGATAAACAGCTGCCAAAACACGTTGCCCATTATGACATCAATATTTCAATGCAGTAACAAGATTTGGAATTAAAATTTTGTTTGCTTTTATTTTAGATCTGGAACTAACTGGGAAGTCTGTGATGCCATATTATCTGTCTCTCTGAAGCAGCACACACAGTACTCAGAGTAGCTAGGAAGGAGGAAAAATATTTGTCATTTACATTGTATATTTTATTTTTCATATATATTTCATAATTACATAGCATTATAAAAAAAAAAGAAACTGAGCTAAAGAAGATTCCTTATGTGGGGAATAGATGTACAACATATTAATTCTTCTTCAGAGGAAAAAGCCACAATTTTATATGTAAGGATCTAAAGCTTTTGTGCTTTTTTTTTTTTCTTTTTTTCACTCAAACACTGAAACTCTAAGCATATAATGCATGTTCCACCTTCTATCTGCTAATGTACTAAACCTTACGATGAACACGCTGTATGTGTTTTATGACATGGACTTAGGGTCCAGATGAAAACTTTGAGATTTACATTTCTATCCTGCATTGACCTTTTGGCTTCACTTCTTTAATTAAGCAAGGCATGGTAAAGAAAGAGATTATTATGAGGTGGCTGGGTCCCCAGGGTGTTATGAGGTACCAGACACAGTTAAGCTATCTCAAGACAACCATGTTCTTGAGAGTTACTTTATTGCTATTATAAAAAATCTTTATTATGGGGAAAAATATGTATTTTTATGCTAGAAGAAGATGAAGATGACAGTTTAGGATGTTGAACGGTACTTTCAGCTGAGCTTTGTGCCCGCAGAGACTGTAAAACATCGAAGACTGGGCGGCCTTTGATTGGCTCCTTTAGATCCTAAAGGGGTAGATTAATCTTTGTAAAATTCATAGTTGGAACATTGTACCATTAACTGGCACTTTCAAGTTATCAAGATACTTTATGAAACTGAAAAAGTCCTATTACACTTGCTAAAAAGGCAACTTTGGGGGTGTGGCTCTCATGAAACCATTTCATCTCTGGAGTATTAGATACTATCCAATGTGCCCCGTGCTTGATAAAGCCCCATGATGTAGCTCTTCATCTTATAACCTCTATCAATTTCTTCTCTGTTAATTATACCCTATCTAAGAACCCAATCATACAGCATGCTGAGCTTCCTCAATTTTTTCTCTGTTTCTTAGTTGGAATTGAGAGCATATTTAAGCCCTTATGGGACTGGGCCTTAACTCCTCATTTTTTAAGTCAAACTTCTGTTTTTCAAGCATGATATCTTCTTTTTAACCTCCGTGATAAATATGTGATGAATGCATAGAACGTGGCACCTTCTTGGTGTCTGAGGGGAGTGAAAATAGAAGTTTCCTGCTAGTTTAAAGCCTTCCGCAGTGTCCCTGAGGTCAAAGCATTTGTGTATCTATTCCCCTCATTGCTGCTCAAAACCAGTCAGAAACACACATATATTTTCAGAGTTTAAAATGTAGTCCAACTTTAAAGAGCTGTTCCAGCAATGCACTGATTACTTTAATGGGCTTAGACACTTGAGGTGCTGCTTGTAGTAAAACAGTATGTGTGCCCTGTGGACCAAAGAAAGATATGGAACAGACATATGTCTTTAAGACTAGATATGTACTGCATGACAACACATTGATTTATGCTCACCACTGTTCTGAGGCCAGCTTAGAGATATTTGATTTACAATGGATAGATTGCCTCCTGTTAAATAAAGTCCTGGGTCATTGTTCATAAGCCAGAACTACATACAGCAATCTCACTGCATTGCTAAAATATTACAGTGGAGTTCATAGCGCCTTATTAAGCTCTATAGTTCAAAGATTAATAGCTGAAAGGAGAAAAACCTTTGTGCAAACATCTAACAAGCTTCTTAAGCCAATGACAATTAGGCGGGAAAAGTAGTCGAGGAGACTCTGTCAAGAAGCTGAAATAAAAGTGACACGACTTGGTCAGAAAGAGCTGCAGCTGCCACAGCCCCCAAGCTCAGAGGGACAACGCTTTAGCTTTCAGAGAGAAGGGCAGGCCTTCCTCCAGGATAACAGCCCCATTTGGCTGGCATCCCTGATAGACACTGAGGGTCTTGCGGAAGAACCAGCCAGCTCCGGCTCCAGGTGTGCCGCTGCGATGTTTCGGACGCTCCAGGACACACCGGCCCCTCCCAGGGGAGCCCGGCTGGGAGCCGGCAGGTGGCGCTGCTCCCCTCCTCCAGCTGCGCAGCGCCGCGCTGCGGGAAGCGCCATCTTTGGGACAAGACATAAAACCGAGGCCTTGACCAGTTGCAGTTATTAAAGGTCCCATTGCACTTTCCACAAGATTAACTGTGTTAACCTCAGCGTCCTGGCTGATTGCATTCTGTCTTCCTAAATTCCCTCTGTAGTTTCCACTGGACAAGTTAATCTGCACTTCCTGTTTTAGGCGGCTGTGCAACCACGCAGTGTTGGGTCCAACAGTTGCTGCTCCATCCATCCTGGGGCGGCCGTGCCTCCGTGTGCAGGCGATGGATGGCGTATGGCTACACGAGAGCATGGTTTTACCCAGTGTTTCCAACCACATGGCAGAGCACGGAGGAGGAGCTCGTTTTTCACGATATGCTGGGAATTGCTATTCCACCAAGGGATGGCAGTGATGATGTGTCATGGCAGTCTTGCCAAGACATGTGGCCCTCCCTTAAGGCAGATGACTGGTGACTGAGGCTGGCCACTCCTCTGCAGCGCTTTCACTTGACCCAACCCAGGCCTACATGTTTAATTATGTACTAGAGAGACCGAGTGAAAGCAGACAGTGGTTTTGGCACATTTCTAGCTGAGAGCCAATTGTGGTTTTAAACTGGGGCCCAATTCTGAAACTCCCTTCTCTTGTCAGGATCCCTTCCTAAGGCAGGTGGGAATGAAGCAGGTGAGGTAAGGGGTGCTCTTACAAGCAAGATGTGCAGCAAGATGGCACACTCTGTGGATCAGCATGGATAACATGTGGCTTCTGCTTGGGTCTTGGTTTTGAGGTTTGGCAGCTACACTGGAGTATGGGAAATTACATTTTTTCTACCTTTAATTCTTCCTGCTGTTTCAGTTGGATACTTCCTTTGTCACTTCATATCCCAAACTATTGTGTTTTATTGCTGGAAAATGTGTGTTTCATTTCAGTGATTGGGGATTACACACACATGCCATTGAGTGTAATGCAAGGACATTATGTGAATGTAAGGAATTATTATTTTTCTGCTTACCTAGAGAAAATAAAAGTGATTATTAACATCTTAATAACTAGATGGGGAGTAATATTAGTATTTGAACTCCATGAGAAGCCTGAAATATAGTATGGAAATAATGTGGCTGGGTGATCAGGTATTTAAAATGAGCCAGGTGTCAAGATAGGAAAACTGTAATTATCATGGAATAAAAGCAAGTTGCTAAAAAATAAAGCACATTCGGTTGTCTGGTTTATACTACATGGCATTTCCACTAAAGATTGTAATTCCTTTTTCTATGTTCCATTCCCCTCGTAGAGAGTGTCCCCTTGGGAAGCGGGGCCCAAGAGCCCTTTCTAGGATGGGACAGGATATTACAGCTTGGTTTGTGCACCAGCATCCTTAATATTTCCTTCCTTTCAGAAGCAAATAGAGCGTACCCTTATCTGAATGCTAATTTCCTAGTTAAAACCCTCCCTTGCTGACAAGGGACTGAAAGAGTTTTAAATCACAGATGTAGAGTATCAAATGCAATAATGCTCTTGCAATAGTGCATTGAAGCCTCAATTAATTAACCCTTGGGCTAAGTAGGCAGGTACATGGTGGTGGCCACAGGCGGTGGATGGATGAGATTTAAATGGGCATCTCATTTCCTCAGCACGGAACATGCCGTTTGGTTCAGAAAGGAGTCATTTTACACACTCGCCTCATTTACGCTCAGCTTTAATCCCTTTAATTCCACCTGAGATCCAAGTAAGAATGGGAAAAGAGAGTGAGGTGCAAAAGGCTACAGACCCAGGCTTTGTTTACATATCCTTCCCTAGGGAACCCCCAGCAGAGCCAGGGCTTCTGGCCTTTTCATCGTGCTGCGGGCATCCAAAGCAGTTGTCATATGGAAATGGTTAAACAGAGATTATACGGAGCTCTTCACGGCAATCCACCCCATTTAGAGCTTGGGAAGAAAGGGGCAGGGAGAGGAGGCTGAGAAAAGGGACTGTGCTTTGCCCCACTGGCTGTGGGGTGAGTCAGGGCACGGTGACTGTGGGCCAATTTGCAGAGGCTGCGGTGTGTGGACCTCCTGTGACACCATGAAAACAGCTGCTGCTTTCCCCTCAATGTCCCATCTGGGTGCATGTTCATGTGTGATGTAAATCATGTTCCGTGGGTGATGTAAGCCTCTGACATCCCTCTGGCTGGCTGTTACATATGAACGGCGAACGCTTCCCTGCCACATCTCATGGGTAGTGGGCTAACAAACAAAACAATTCCCCAGTGTTTCCTCTGAATCGCTTAAAATCTTCTGATCAGTCTGTGCTTCTCTTTGTGCTTGCTTTCTGTGGCTCTCTTAATACGGTGATCTGCTGGCAGGAACTTGTGCCAAAATTTTAAGCAGATGTTGCAGAATATTTATGAATAATGAATTTTGTATTCATTAGTTATTGCACAGGAAATCTGATATCTCAGCATGGTGCTGCTTCAATCAAAGATATGCAAACATGTGACCACCACGTTACTAGTTAACCCTAGTAGGATTGAAAATATCAGGTACTTGCAACAAACTTCATCCAAACAAGACTTAGAATTGTTCACGGGAATTATTCATTGAATGGCTGAGAATAATGAATCCATGAAAAAAGAAAAAAGAAAGGAAAAGGAAAAGGAAAAGGAAAAGGAAAAGGAAAAGGAAAAGG
>NW_024962268.1:4057338-4074633 GCF_019238085.1 Lagopus leucura | reverse complement strand
AAAGGAAAAGGAAAAGGAAAAGGAAAAGGAAAAGGAAAAGGAAAAGGAAAAGGAAAAGGAAAATCAGAATCTCTTCCTTACCAGACTTATTACTGAGAATAAAAAGGCAAAATATGTCATATTATTCATTATAGTTACGTTTTGTTCCCTACTCTGCAAGCACATCTGTATACAACATAGTGCTCCGTATCCACCTTAGAGGATATTTGCAGGATGCAGCTGGCACACTTGCATGAGATGCTCCACACTAGTACTCACACCATGTGCAGTGCTGCTGCAAGGGTAAAACTAGGCCACTTCAATGTGGCTGCTTGGACAGGACATGGGTGTTCCTCTGGACATTTCTTTATGCCAGCCCAGTTTGTTCACACCTGGAAGCCACCCACAGCAGAGGAACAAGCTGCCAGCAGCTGAGGCCAAGCATGCTCATCACACCTGTGGGCTGGTGCCATTTTGTGCATCGGGCAGTCAGACATGGCCCAGTGAGCTCTGTGAGGTGATGCATGGCTGGGGTGGGGACCTGGGGGGCTGCTGAGGCCTCTGAACCCCCTCCCTATCATGGGACTCTCCATCTCATTTCCCTCCACACGATTTACCATCTGTGAGCTCGTCTTTAACCTAATAAAAATCATCTCGCTTTTGACTAACAAGAAAAGGAAACAGTGCTCATTGTGGGGTTTGGGGAAAATGGCCTCGCTAATCTGCAGGATGAGAATGGAGTGATTTATAGGCGGATTTAACTGTGGGCCATGATTAGGGGGCTGGTAGTAAGTGCATTAGATGTCTAAGTGTGGCAATAGAGTAAATAGGCGTTTTATTTATCGCAGTGCCAGGGGCCTCTTAGCGGAAGAGCGCTTCTCCAAATTGAAATATAGCAGAGTTTACACTCCTGATTAGGGCTTCAAGCGCAGAGCCCAAGGCTATCAGCGAGCAGAAACAACGCTCGCTGACACCTAATTGTCACTGGATTAATGTGCAAACAGGGACAGCAAACAGCAACAACAAATAACCCGGTGTCAGAGCTGCTGGTGGCAGTGTCCACTAAGTGACTGGGGGCCAAATTGAAGTTTATATCTCAGAATCCGCTGAGATCAATGCACCAGCCTGCTAGGCAGAGCTGAAAATATTTCTCTGTTGCATTGCCGTGCTGTGTTGTAAGAATTTGCATATTGTACAGGTGTGGAGCTAGCTACTGAAAAAAAGAAATGCAGTTCATTTTCATAGCAGCGTGGCCCACCCTAATGCTGTGTATGACCTGTGCATACCACATCTCTTGTACTGGTGGTGGAGGATCCTCCATCCAGAAATCCAAACACCTCTTTGAATGCCTCCACGTTCCCCCACATTAATTCCATGTGAAGCAGTGTGCGTGTGTGTGTGTGAGACTGTGGCTGCAATAAAAGAGGCAAAGCTTATAAGAAAAGGTAGTATATTTTATTAGACCAGCTGATACTGTCAGAGGAAAGAAGGACAAGCTCAGTAGCCCTTCCTTTGATGGTTTCATTAGTGAAATGCTTAATGCGTACACGTGAATTTGTATCCCTCTGCACAAGCAACTGCTCTGTTCTTTGAATTGTTAGAGAAGGTATATTTCCTCACTGTTATGTGGGGTTCACAGATATGCCTTACTGGTGTGTACATCACGTGAGGCTACATACCATATGTCTGTAAAGTAAGCATGAGCAATATTGTTCAATTTATTTCCTTTATGCTTCATAGCCATTCAGGTAATTTATGTGAATAAGGCCTTTTGCTCTATGATCTTGTGACTTTCACTGGCATCTCCATATAAAATTTTACAACCCTGTTTGTGAATCAAATCATTCCCACAACAACTGAATCAATCTGGGTCGCCACCTGTCTGTCTTTGGACTGGAAGAAGCAGTTTGAGCATCTGAGCTCAGTTTTTTTTCACTTCTGGTTTGGCTTGTTTGCTCCAAGATATTTTGACCCAGAATCTTTGGTAAATTCTTTGGAGATAGGACAGACAGAAGAAAAAAAAAAAAATCTGCTGTCTATTTGCACCAGCTTCTTTTACGCAGAGAAATTAATGTCATTTCCTTGGAACAAGTAAAAGGGATTAAAAATGAGACTGAAAACAAATGCAGAAATAGGCTAGCAGCCAAGGAGTTCACATATTCAATCATTTTTCTTCCATAATTAGCTATTTAAGGAGGAAAAGTCACAAATATATGATTTATGTCTCTAAATGTATTTCTAAAGTTCTTAAGTTTTATTGACCATGAAAGTTGGTCTTTCCCTGTGTTAAGAGCTGAAGAAGATATAGAGCTAGCTAGTAGCTCAATGGTGCAAAGTCTTATGATTTAATCTTGACATTTGCAATTTTTTGCTGTAAAATATTACTTTCTTTATTTCAGGACTTTAGTGTAAAACCTCGTAATTTCTTTTAAGCTCCATTTGATTGTCAATTGCACAACTCTCTCCAAAGCTTAAAGCTTATGATTTTCATACACATATGATTTATCCCTTTTGTACCACAATATAATGTACTTTGGAGCAAATTCTCTTTATTGCTCTCGCATCCTCATCTTTCCTGCCGTGCATCTAGGATTTTTGTGTGCATGTATGAGAGTACTTGGATATGTAAGCTTTGACCTTTCTGCATATTCATTTAGAAATGTTTCGACTACCCAACTCTGTGATGGAGCCAGCTGTATATTTGATCCACTGTGTTTAATGATTCCAGGAAGTAGTGGTCTTGCTTTTGGCATATTTGAAGAAGAAATGATAGAGGTTTCAATACTGGAAACATTCCAATAGCTATTTATGCACAGATTATTTCAGAGTTTGAAAGCTTTGCAGGGATAGGGAGAAAAGGTTTATACTGGAAAATTGAAAACATTTCTGATTTGCTCTTACTTCACTTAGAGTAAGAAAATCGTAAAACTGGTTTTGCAACAGGGAAGTCCCAAGTTCATTTTACTAACAATATGCTTGATGAATTCAATGTATTTTTAATCCAAGTGTAAAACTCTAAGGACATCCAAGGTGCTGAGTAGAGCATGAAAATCTAAATTAATGCTCTGCCAGAATGACAGTACTTAAACAACCAAAATATCACCCACAGGCATTAGGCTTTCTGAGAAGTTCATAATCTATATATTGTTATTGTAAAGATTGTGATTTCATGCAGAAAATAATTCACAAATCATAATTAACATAGCTCCCAATAGATGACCAAAGGCTTTAAATATACCTTTTACATTTTGCTGTTTCAAAAAGCTATACAACCCTGTAATAAATAATTACTGCAGAAACATATCACAAAATGACCGTACTGTTCAATGTATAAGCAAACACCCATAAATCAAGGGATAGTTTTTCTTAAATGCATGTGAAGTTGAGACTGAACGTCTTAATTATGCAAAATCTGCCAGTTAGTACTCTCCCACTCCATGAATGATCCATGTATGGCCATTCATAGCCTATTTGAAACAGCTTAGAACTGGAAGACATTTGTTTAGGGGCTTGTAAAACATTGCCTGTTTCCTTACTTGGGTGGAACTCCTACAAGGGGGAACAGGAATTTTACCTGAACAAGGACTGCACCATCAGCAGCAAAGCACATGGGTAACGGTGTTTTGTCTGAATATTGCTGATCAGGTGAAAACATCTGCCTCTCCCCTCAAGTCTGCACAGTACATTGAATGTGAGAACTTGCATCTCTTTCTTTGGGGAAAAAAAAGAAAAAAAAAAAGCTGAACGCAATAGAGAAAGACCTCTCCGCATAGCCCTATCTGCTGGTGAAGCCTGCTGCCAGACTCTGTGCAGGCACTGGGCTCCCAGCCAGCACAGCCGACTGCAGGACTGGGGCCTGAATCTATTCCTCACCAGCAGAGCTGACTGCAGAATTAAAGCTTTCAGCCACAATTTTCAAGTTGATAACACATGGACACAGCAATCCCACCCACGTGATAGCAATTGCAGCATTCAGGCACTAGATTGTAGGCTCCTCTGGGCAAAGACTTTTCATTTTGTTTGTTTATAAATCATCCAAGTGCATCTATCCCACTCTATGGATGATAATAATAAAACATGCTCATAGCTCCCAGTACAGATGCAGCAAGGAAGTTTTTGGGAGGAATGAGAAAAAAAGTGTGAAGACAGTAAATTGCATTTAGTTCACTGAACTGTGGAGGAAGGCAAAACAATAAAACCCCAGCTTTAACAAACCCTCAGTGAGACACTGATTGCTCTGTAACAGACATAGTTCTGCCATGCTAACATTTGCTCATTAACTAGTCATGAATTCAAGTTACACATCAAACACTAGTAATGAAGCAAATGAAAGTAATGCTTTGTCTTTTAGATCAAATACACAGGGGGCTTTAGCATGAATACACAAACATTTTGAACATTACTTTAGTATGTGTGTCTGGGTGAATTTGAGTTGAGGGTTGTTTTATATTATGACTGGTTTCAAGAAAATCTGATTTTGACAAAAAGGGGATTGGTCTCTAAACAGCACAAGGAAAAAAGTCAACCTATCAAGTGCTGTAAGATTACTGAATGACTGTGCCAAAACTGTCATTATGTCAGAGTGGGCAGAAGTAGGAACACATGCTTGGTGCTGTTGCACATTTATACACAACAAAGTGCTGTGGCCTCCATCAGCGTTTCAGCATGGAAGACCTAATTGCAGTTTCATTTCAGTTAATCAAGTTTTTTGTTAATCTTTGTTTTCCTTAGTTTCTTCTTTTTCACTTTTCAAGTGCTGGTATGTAAGTCATAACCATGCTCTTTACTAACAAAAGTAATGCCACTGCAGTTAGATGGGTTAATAATGTAAGTTAACGAAGCAGAATTTACTGGTCAGGTTGAACATCTGTTAAAGAAAGTGAGAAACCTATCAATTCAATTACTGCATCCTGTAAAGTGCCCTGACATTTTGGCCTCCTACAATAAGATGGGATGAGTCAATCAACCCGTCATTCCACAGCCACCAACAAGCGGAGGTCCTGGTCCCACTCTTCTTTCACTTCCCATAACCCCTGATCTCAGCCAGATATTTCTGCTACTTACCATGCATGCTTGGACCTCCCAAGGCTCCTCTAAAACCTAATTCGTCTTGCCAAAGTGGCAGAAAAAAACAGTGCAAAAAAGGGATGATTTTTCTGCTGGGTGAATTACTTGAAATAAAAGGAGGGAAGTCCTGATAAGCAAAGGAGATGCTGCAAGGCAGGTAGTGAGACTACATGGACATGAGCGAGCTACATGGCCATGAGCGATGGGGAAAGTGGGGGAGAGAAAAAGGTACTAGCAGGGAAAGGATTTGCCACATTGGGAACTAGCATACCATTCAAGTGGCTTAGCTGCTCCTGAAACTGCAGATCTGGGCTGTGATTCTGTGGTATGACTTATCTGGTGACAACACTAACATGAAGTGCTCCATCAACACGAATGTAGTTACTTCCAGCTAATATACTCTATGAGTAGTTAGTGAATTGGAGGCAATAGTGCACTGCAAGACAAGCGAAAGCATTGTGTTAGAGATAACTGACAGCTTTGTATATTGTGCCTCGTTTAGTGGAGTAATTTTATTGAATCTTGTGATGGAAAGGGGAAATAAGGTGTGTAGAAAGTACCCCAGTCTTTGGCATTGCTAAACAGTGGGTGGTTTAGAATGAACAAGGCATTAGTACAGGGCACTCTGAGAACAGCTCAGCTGAATGGCTTATTCCACTGAAGCAGCTGGTTTACATAGCACCTTCCGTGTTAACATATCCCATGTCTAATCTCAAACAATTCACCTGTGTGTTTCCTTCCACACAGGAGAACAGTGTCTAATTGGAGAAAATGCAATATTTTTCCCAACCACTTGTATCTATGAGCATCACCAGATCCCTGAGAACATGTACAATGAGACAGGGGCTCCAGATGAAACATCCAGTGCTTTAACCGGCGGCATAATTGTTCCAATGATCAGTATCCGTGCTTTCATTTTAGCATCAGAAATGCTTATGTTAGTTCCAGGAAATTGGAAGTTACATGCAGCAGCAAAACAGCTGTTTTAATGTACACTTGATTTGGAAATGGACAGGCTACTTGTTTGTTTTTAAGTGCATTTTCACTGCCTTTAAAAAATCACTCTAGGACATCATATGTTGTTAGTAAAATATCCGTAAAGGCCAGTATAAACTTCCCATTGTCTGGAGTGGTTAGTATGCTGATTCTCCATGTTAGGTAATGACTGATGCAAACACAAATGAAAATATATAGAAAACAACGTGCGAGGGAGACTCTCTGGATGTTGTGTATGCATAAAAGTGAAACTGCAAGAGAAAAATGAAAAAGGTGGTGGTTGCTGCTGATAACATGCTGTGGGCCAAGATGCCTTGTATAGCCTGTGTTCTGAACTTCTGTAGTACAGAAGGATGCCCAAATTGAGGTGGGATATTGCATTCTGAGAATTAGAGTCTATGGAACCGTTCTTATTAAAAGAAGAGAAACTGCAGTTATAGACATTTCACACTGATGGGGTGTAGCCCTCCTAAAGGGAGTGAAGAAGTCCCAGTGAGACATCTCTGGAAAGTTCCCACCATAGGGAAGATGGACATCTTGGAAAAATTAAATTAATCCTGTAATAGTATATAAATCTGTACAACACTGCCTTTTAAAATATTCCTAACTCTCAGAAGACTTAATCAATATTACACAAATTACAGGATCATTTAAAAGTGTTGATGTGAAGAAAAAGACCATGCTTCTGTCCCTGTGGAACATTAACGATATCAAGACAAGCTGCCTATCCAAAATACGAATGAAATTACATATCTTCTGCCAAGGTTGATGAAATTATGATGGCTGCATGTCAGTTTTTTTCCTGTTTAAAGGGAAATCTATGGTCAAGTGCGCCTTGAAGTTCTTCAGGTTCATTAACAAGGTCAAAATCAATGTTATTTTACTGTTTGGAATCATTTTTGGCGGAACAATGAAAAGAAACCATAGTAGAAGTAGTCTTAATATAATCATTTTCTTTTCATTGTTCTTTATGGGAAAATAATTTGGCCCGAAATTTAGTGGTCCCATCAGGGAGGTGATATCTTTAAAAAGGTGGTCTGAAGGACAGGTTTTACTGTACTTTAATAGGCTTATAGATTAATATAAATCTTAATATTCATAATCTGTACTATTCCTTTCCTCAATATCTCGTCCATCTATACATCTATTTGTAATGTATGTTTCAAACACAAGTTAGACATGATTTGATTGAATGTACTGATAGTGCTATAGGGGTAATCATTTCTGAAAAAGTCAGGAGACCATAGTTAGTTTTCTCTTGAAAACAATTTCACTTCAAAAAGAAAATCAAATACTGGTGCCTGAATGTTCTATGCATATTTTGAAATATTTGATTGCCTGAAATAAAATGTGTCAATTAAACAATGGATATTATTGCAGTAAAGTGCACAATTATCAGCCCAATTTGTATTCCAGTGGAAGAGTACAAATCTGTCGCACTTTCATGTCATTCAGTGTCAAATCCACTGCTCTGTTTTTACTAGAGCTATGCTGGGTCTGCAGAATTAATCAAATCATTTTAATTTTCAAGCCAGAAATGCATCATCCTAGGCTTCCCATTACAGAAAATCATGTAAGGAGTGTGTAAGCCCACTTTTCATACCATGCTTTTTTGGATGACAAAATGCTAGAATGCGTACCAGAAAAATATCTAAGCACTTGAAATATTTGTCTCCAAGGACACCTACAGTATTTATTCTAGGTGCGGAGCCGTTAAAGGGGAGCTGTTGTTGTCATTTGTTGTTGTTGTCATTAGTTTTTATGTAAGCTGTACATAGGAAAATTTACAAGTGCCTGCTAATGCCTCTTTGTATTAGCAGAGAACAGCTATAAGCAAATGCTGTTTGTGTGAAGTGATGAGCATTACTTTATAATACCCAGCCATTATCTACTAACTGAAAAATTAGTTGAACTTTGCTAAATTGCATGTACTTATCTACTTTCTGCTGATTAGAGCATGAAATACTTGCATGATTTGAATTGGTATTTACAGAAATTGGGATATAGCATGTCAAATGCCCACAATACATGAAAAAGCAATGTCTGCTATATGGAAGATGCTGAACTGAATCCTGTTTGTATTTAGTGCGCACTGCTGTAATGAACAGGATTATTGTGCAGGTACAGCCCAGTTCAGAGTGAGCCCACAAAGTCTGCTTATATTTTTTCCTGTCACCTTTTAGCTGTGCAGCAGCAAGTGATTAATGTATTACTTACTGGCTATTATAGAGCTGTTGGTCTGTTTTGACTTCTTTTTAATATGGGCAGCGCAGGAAACCACTGCACATTTTCTACCATGAATACCAAAATGGATTTTGTAACAAGTAGGCAAGATAGCCCAGATTTTATCTGCCAACTTAATAGCTGGCTGATCTTGGACTGGATTTTCATGGAAAGAAAAAAAATGCTGGCGAGACGCTGAGAAGCGTTAGCAGAACTTTGCAGTAGAGCTGACCATCTGGAATAATGGACAGTATTGGCTGTCTTCCATTAGAGGGAATCATTCAAAGTCATAACAGGCAGTGGTCACTAGGGAAAGGGCTGGAGAGAAAGCTAGTCATTCTTTTATATTTGTGTGGAGTATTAGTGAAGATTTATTAAAACACTTGTCTTATTCCTACAATTGACAGTTGTGGTTATTAATACCGTTAGCTATATTTGATAAAGATACTGCTTGCCATATTTCAAAATGGTTTACAATATTACATCAAATACAGCCTCTTTTCTGTGGGATTGCAAAGTTGGGGGGTGGGGAGGGAAGCAAGGTAATAATACAAAGCTTAAAGTGTCACACAGACAGAACAGGTTTGCTAAATTTTAGTAATCTGACAAACTGATTTGTCCTTTAGTCAAATGACCCATATGCATAACTGCATGATTGTATGTAAAATTACTTGTCTTCTTTGATTAAAAACTATTATTCATATATCCACACCTTTGGTGGAGACTGAAAAAAAAAAAAAAAACACTATTTGCTTTTCTGTGATGGTGAAAAATTGTACAATTGAGCTGGCAATATCCCCAGATAGAATACAATCAGCAGATCTTACTGTAATCCTATATAGTGATGTTAAAATGTCGCTGTTTCATTTTGGTATTTCAGGAGAGCAGTAAGCAGCACACATTTATGACAGAAATGCTTTAATAATTTATTCGCTAGTGTTTCTTCATGAGTGCATTTCTTTTGTTTTCAGTGATAAAAAAATGGGGGTTGGACTCGATGATCTCTGGAGGTCCCTTCCAACCCCTACAATTCTGTGATTCTGTGATTCTGTCAAAAAGCAATAAATGGGAAAGGTATACTGAAAAAAGCTCATACAGTTATGACCCACTTTTGATATTTGATAAGCATCATCCCAAGTCCTGAAATACATCCTTACTCGTAAAACGAATCCAAGGGGACAGTCAAGGAATTAAATTCACGTTGATGATTTTTTTTTAAAGAAACATTTGTAACTTATAAATGCTGGTGACAAATATTGCTGAAATTTTACTTGAGAAGTGCAAGAGCACAAGCTAAGGATGAGTAAAACTCTCCTTAATGGCTCTTACTCTGAATGATTCCTTTGCCAGGGATGGTAAACATCACCACACATACCACCATCCAACCACACAGACCAAATTGTGCTGTGGTTTATATCATACAACCCCACTGGAGACAGTGAAAGTGCAAGCCTGAATACAATATGGTTCTTTGGTTCAAAGATTTTTTGTCTGATTTTTTTTTTGTCTGATTTTTAATATTTACCCAAATGTACTGAGTAGGAATCTTTAATCGGTTATTTGGACCATGCTTACAGAAAGTAGAATTTTTCCAGGGTTATAAATTTTAAAATGTTGCAAAGTGTGAAAAAAAAATCACATGAATCCTGTCTATTCCAAAAACAAATGCAGTGTTCGCTGACAAGGGCACCTGAGGCAAACTTCAGCTCAGCAGTGCAGAATGGTGCGCTTCTCAGGTCCAGCCGAAGGTTTCTGTATGTACACATGCTGTCCCACCCATCCAAGCTGTTGCATAACCAGATGCATTCAGGCCTCTTTTCAGTGAGGATGGGGCTAGCACACCGAGCTTCCTGGATATTGTTTGCCTCTTGATGACCCTTTTTGGACCCCTATGTTTGCAGCAGTGCGTGGTTTCTGCTAAATTTTACAGCCGTCTTTTCTCCATCATTGGAGTCTTCCTAATCTCTCTCCAATCTGGTCGTACCATTATCTGCTTTCAGTGATACTCATTTTAAAAGGTTAACAAACGAGAAGCTAAACCAACCATACAAATAACAGCCAAAAGAACAGTTTCCAAAATGTGTTGCTGTAGTGCCATTTTCAATTTAATATTCAGACAGAGTAAAGCTAAAGGCCACCAAACCAGGTGGATGAAATAGTTCTGCATTTTATGACTCATTCTTAAATGAAATCTCTTAAATATTGCTAATGAAGCCAGTTATCATATACAGACCTGTAATGCGCCCTTTCTAAGCGGGTTCAGTTACATTTCCCTGTCTAGCAATTTACCCCAGGCCCCTATTAAATGAATTATCACGGCTCCTAAATCATCTCTGTGGGGGTTTCTGCTAATCCCATCAAGACACTTACACTCCCTTTCTTCCCTCTAGTGACATAATGAATTATTATTTCATGGGGAGCTGTTAAAGGGGCCCCTCTGGAAGAGTTTAATGTGTAACCCTGGGAAGGGGAGGGAGCTGCCTGCCCAGAAAGCCGCGGTAGGTACTGCAGCCCCAGGGCTGCCCATGAGCAGTGGGAAAACAAAAGGCGCGGGTACCCGGACTCCCCACAGCTCCTCTGGGCTGCCCTCACTGCCTCCCCAGCCCTGGGCATGGCCGCTGGCCGCCCACTCCCCACTGTTCCTGCCCTCTGCTCACCCTCCTCGTCAAGACAAGCAAAGGGAGAGCAAATATAAATGTTTTCCTTAACTGGAGGAAGCACCCCGCTCACCAACCACTTGCGGAATCCATTAGGCTAATTTATTAAATGCAATTTTCTTGTGTGGCTGAACTGAGTAATGATAAAAAACATAAACAGGGGGAAATCAGCAGCACTGAGCCATGGGCTCTGTGGCCACATGGCCTTGTACAATGTCCCTGACTTGCAAGGTCTGTCCAGGTGTTACCTTTCCCTTCAGCCTTCTCAAAACCTCTGGAGAGGAGCCCAAAGCCCAGGAGGACAAGACACATGACTGGGTCGAGCTCCTTCCCCATTCTGGGTGTACCCAGCCCTGGTGGTGGTAATTAGAAAAAACAGAAGCAGAAGGAGAACACTGAGCAGTAAGAGTGTACTTTGCCAGGAACAGAACTGTAGATATAAGCAAGCATGTCCCTCAGATAGATAACATTCAGGCTTGTTCATTCTCTAATGGATTTCTGCAGATGTTCATCCAACCAATATCATTATGTTCTCTCTGCACAAAATGTAGCAAAAGTTGATTGTACAATGCCATTTAATGAGTTAAAATGGCACCCAGAGCCCAATATTCATGTAGGGGAAATCCTCACTATTCCCGTGATGTCAGCAGAGCATAGCAGGTACATATGACCTCAGAGCTAGTCCTGATGATAACGGGAGAACATTCACAGGGCTACCAATCAGTTTTACAGTGGATCTAGAAGGGCTACAGGGAAAGCAGCCCTAAAACAAGTCCCAGTATGTATGCAGATCAGGCTTATTTTGCCTTCACAGTTCATTAATTTTGTGCATAACATGCAATGGCAGAGTGACCATCTGTAGCATGTTTTCCTGAAGAGAAGGAGAGAAGCTTTTGTAGCCAAGACATCTCAGCTCCCACTTACTTCTTTAGTCTGGGGGAGATATCATGGTTCTGACAAAGCAGCTCTGTGGGGTCTTTTACCACTTTGCAAAAGCTGAACTCTTACAGTTGATTTGATCCAGTATTGCGAATTTTGCAGATTAAAGATGTTTCTGGTTTGTGCACCAAATTAGATTAGCTAAAATACATGAGAACTCTATGAAAGATCTATCTGGTGAATATACTCATCAATAGTGGCCAGATATACCTGCTTATGGGAAGCACTGTGACACTCCTCTTTTTGGCAGTCAGCTTTTAGTAACTCAGCTGCATTGGGAGTATTTTGTAGTTCTGCCTGTCATAAATGTCTCTAATCTGCTTTTTAAAACATATATTCTTGAGGCCTTTCTAATAGTTTGTTTGCAGGTTATGTTCATGTTCTGTGAAATTATACTTTCATTTATACCTACTGCCTGATTTTTCAGTTGTCTGTTTGTCCATCTGTATTCATCTTTTCAGCTGTCTCTTTTCCAAGTTTCCCAAGCCTTTGTATGGAAGACATTCCCTGCCTCTGACCATCCCCTTCACCCTCACTGATATTTCACAATACCTACTTAAAGTGGAATTAATGAAAATAAAGCAAACAGTTTAAAGGTAGAAAGGAGACAAGGTCCTTTGATCAGGTCCACTAAGTACAAATCATGGAATTGTAGAATGGTTTGTGTTGGAAGGGACTTTTAAGATCATCTAGTTCCAACCGTCCAAATAAATGAGTCCAATATGTTTTCTGGATAAAGTAGTTGTTTGGAACCATACGCAACATAGATGTTCCTATTTTGATTAACAGAATTGCCAAGAACAATGGTTAAAGGTCACTCTGGAGACAAATCTGTGTTCCTCACTGACTTCTGTATTCACAGCTTACTCTACAGCTGCCTAACTCAGAGAAAACATTCATCTCCCTCACCAAGCTTGTAAAGGAAGATGGGAATTGTGTGCTAAGTACAGAAGGTATGGAGAATAGTATTTTCTCTGTAATCTTTGGTTGAATAAATTCAAATACTCCTTTGTAGTTACATATCTGTTAAGTAAACACCTGACAGAGGTGCTTGAAACATTATATTTTTAGTTTATTATCCATTTCTGTTTCCAAGGACTTCCATTTCCCTAGGTTGTTGAATCTCTGTTCTAAAGAGTGATAACAAAGTAAAATTAAAATTCAGCCATAACCCATCAGGTTTTGCCAAATCTCAGTCTGCAAAATCATCTATCAGCCTTGGAAAATTTAGCTTAATTTTGACCAAAACTTAATGGTTTGTGTTTTCCATTCAAAACTAGATTTTTTTGGCTCAAATTGGATACTTACTTCAACTTACACCATACTTACATTTGGTCTGAGTTTTGTACTTGTGACAAAATCTCAAAGTAGGCATATTTGATCTGCTGTCAGCTGAAATTTTGGAAGACTTGCTTCCATCAGGCCAAGTGCATTCCATTACATTCATAATTTGAAATCAGACAAAAAACTTGCTGCAGAGATCATGGCAATTCATGTCGATAGGAGATTTGGTGAAACAATGGCCCTGCTTTGAAAATATAAGACCAACAAAATAGATGTACTTATAGATATTCAAATAGAGAGAAAACAATAAATTAGGTTATAACCTTATTAATATTAGGGGTCTGATCAGTATTTTTAAATAAACAAATTGATTAATCATCAATGAGTGTTGTTTAAGTCTGTCCTACTGATTCAACAGGATCAGAGGCTTGTATTTGTATATCAAAACTTCAGTCTTTCTAATGTGTTGAACATCTAAGTGGGAGGTCCCCTGCCATGATTTTGCTGGTACTGCTGAAGATGGCAAAAGTAACAGCCTTACAGATGGAGGTGGTGACAGGAGCTGCACCAACAGAAGCCTCAAGCATGTGAGTGTTCCAATTGCTTTTTCTGAGAGGAGTGCCTTGTAGGCACTTGCATTTTGGAACTCTGATATGCATCTGGGTGAACTGCCTAATCTTGGTGTCTGTCAGTAGGAATAGCTTAAAATAAAATTTAAAAATGTGTTTGTACAGCTAGGAAATATGAAATACCAATTAGTTACTAAACATTTAGAAGCTTGCAAATGTGACTAGAAGCATATCCAGAAAGTGATGAGCTTCCTTTGATAATTTAAACAGCTCATTATTACTATAATTTTCAAGCTGATAGAGAAAAAATATGTATCTTACTTTTCATTATCTGCAGTCATTTCTTCATTTTCAGTCTGAAATAATAGATATGACTTTATTATCATCATTGTTATTGTTATTAAATTCAGTTATTTCAAGTACAGAGATTGCCCAGTTAGCTATAACGAATATGCTTTTGCCTAGGGCTAGAGCAAAGATTTGACTTTTATTGTCTCAGCTTAGCTGGAATCCAGACTCCTTTTTTTTATTTGGGGAAAAAAAAAGAAAGAAGAAGAAGAAAAAAAAAAAAGATCATTGTTGCAGTCTGCAGATGTTTAGGATACCAGAAGGGAAAAAGTGATAATATTTTATCTTTTTGATGCATATTTTCACTAACAATTAAGTGTGACACCGTGATATGAAGTGATATATAACAAGTCAAAAATACTTTGTTTTCTCTGTGGATTGTGCAGGACCTTCGTCCCATGCTGACCCTACACCGCAAAGTGTACAGTTACAGTTTAACATCAAATATTCCTGGGTAAGTCTGCATATCAGACTTTGCCCTTGTTTTGTGCATATGAAATGTAAAGTAGATCTGATGCAGATGAGAAAATTCACAGTTCAAAGTTCTGCAACATACATAAAAGGAGAAGCAGGCCTGGTAGCAGCAAACCCTAGGACATTTCAATGTCCCAATGATTTATTACTAGGGCAAGTGGAAACATTGCAGACCACAATATCATTTATCATTTAATTACAGATCTCACTGAAACACATAGTGTCTGACCACGCAGTGTGGGACCCTCCCTGTGTATTCCTCCACAAAGTAATGTTGTACGATGTGACTATTGGGATAATTTAATTGACAGACTTCCTAAAAATCCTGATCAATCACCTTTAAGCTTAGCATTAGACTTCTAGCATGGCCAAACTTTCTGTGCTTCCTTTTCAAAATGATAAACCACTTCTCTTCTGCTGTGCTAACTCCACAGGTGGAATTTGAGGTCAGAGCTTGTCAGAATTTCTATTTTTCTTCATAGGGTATCGTAGATAACCAAAGAGAAGAAATGTCTGGGACTCTTGTTTGGTTTCTTTTGAGTGTTATTTTCCTACACTGAAAATCTGTACAGATATTCATCAGTCCCACTGGTATACAAGATACTAGGAAAACAGGCAGCCCATGAGTTGTATGCAATACTTATGTTTTATTGTCATAAGATCCCTAATTATCTGTGGATCTCAAAATGCTATGAAGAATATTGATTGATTAAGACACACAAGACCCCTGAGAGATAAGTAAGTATGATACCCTTTTCTTCAGAGATGGAAGTGGAAGTGTGGTGATTTAGTCAAGGTCATAGAAGGAGTGTGTGGAAAAGCTGGGAACTCGGGAATTGTGATCCCCATACAATCCAAAATATTCCACTGGAAAATGTTTTTCAAGATTGGTGACAACTGAGAGAAATCACTGTGTCTGAGAGGTAGAATACCATGGGATGTAGAGGTTAAATGACTTATTCTTTAAGCTGGCATTAAATTGGGAAAGGTTGAAAATGAGGGTAAGGTAAGGGTGGATGTAGTTTGTTTTTGCATGAGGGATAGGCCAGAGTCTGCCTTGGGAAAATCTTATAGGTGTTCAATTTTAACATTGTTCATTCTTTTAAACTAACTAGTTATTTGAAAGATGCTGATTGCCATATTGTTGATTGTTTTTCCCTAAACTGTGATTTTATATTTATCAATTTTTAAACAGTTTCCCACCATTCTCTGCCTCCCAGTCTCCAATCATAATTACTGCTCCTTAGACTAAAAATTTATTTTGCATTAATTTGTGAATTATATTTTTTAGCACTCCCAGGAAATCTGGATTAGGGTCATATCATCAAGCTCATTCTCACTGGGAGCAATTCAGTGGAATTTTCGGCTGAATAAATGGCACAGGACTGGGAATTTAATGTCTTCAAAATAGAAAACATCTTCTCCCTTTACAGAATCCTTGCAAACAGCCTTAGTACAGAGGGGATTTATTAGCAAATCCTGCCAGCTGAGGGCAGCTGCGGCATCACACTAATTCTAACCGGACAGTTTTAGAGCAAACTGAAGCCACATTACTTCATGATTTCCTTCCAAGTCTTAATCTTTAACGGGTTTTCCTCGTCTTCTCCTTGTGCATTAAAACAAAAGAGAACAAACCTTGAAAACATGTCGGAGGTAAGGTTAGAGAAGCTGGGCACTGCCCAGCCTGCTGCTCCTCACTGCTGCCCTCTGTCCCAGCCTCAGCAGCGGGTTCGCACCAGATCCTGCGCGCAGCTGGTTGCAGTCATGCGGAACTGGATCGAGTCAGTGACTCAGCTGACTATCAAGAACGCTGGTTTGCAAGCAGGTTAGAGAAACAGTTTAACTGTGAGGTCCCAGCGCCGATGCAAGGTGCTCAGCAAGGCAGGACTACCCTATTTAAATGGCAGTGGCCTGGAAAGGGATTAATCCAAACACAAAGCTTTGCTTCATAGCTTCGTGTCATACCTGGGACTGGGAGTTCAAGCAATACCAATCAAGAAAACACAATAAATTTTCCTAAACAAGTGAATTCTGAAATAACAACTACCACCACAAAATAATGTTTCAGGCTTTTGCAGTCATGTTCAATCATTTCTGATTCCCTGCTTCTGTGATCCTCTCTTGCAGTCTGTATGCCTCAGAAAATCCTGGTGCTACTCAGTCTAAGGTCTTCCTTTATTCAGAGTACTTTTTTCTGTTTAGTGGTGGTGTTTTTTTAAGCTGAACTGATTTTGGTCACACAACTTGTGTGTGTGCAGAGAAGCAGAAAAAATCAGCAGTAGATGCAGGCCCACTAGGAAAAGATATTTTTTGTTGAGTACGAATCTCTGGTGAACAATCACTGCAGCCACAATTTCAAAACATCCAGTCAGATGAAGTAGAATATTATTTGCATGTAAAATGTTACTGTTCTGCAGGAGGCTCATTCAGACTCTGAGGAGCCTCTGCTCGGAGGCAGGGTGTAGTTTCCCAGTGGAAGGGAGCGTCCTCTGGGTCAAGTGCTCATAGCTCCCCTGACAAAGTTTATTTTATTTTAAGATAGAATGCTAAATTTAGAATATGGTTTCAAAATTGTATTAAAATTGTCTTTGAAACAGGAAGATCATATATAATATTATAATAAATATATTTATATATGTATGTATATTAATATAATATAATATAACATAATATAATATAACATAATATAATATAACATAACATAACATAATATAATATAATATAATATAATATAATATAATATAATATAATATAATATA
>NW_024962268.1:4045398-4057328 GCF_019238085.1 Lagopus leucura | reverse complement strand
TAATATAATATAATATAATATAATATAATATAATATAATATAATATATAAACCATTCTCTTTTGGGGTGCACAGTGTTCACTCATTAGCAGGGATATACACATAGCAAATGTTTGAAAGACGTGGCTATCTATACTTTTGACTAATTAGATATTAAACTGCGAGATCATGCTTAAATTGTATGTGATCAAGCCAAAAATCTGAAGATTGGGAAATGGGTCTGTACCATGCTCATCTCTCTGACACACATTTTACATTAGTATCCTCTCTGCCTCAGTTTCTTCGTCCAGGAGATGGAGTGAGCAATACCTACAGTTGCTCACCTTTTGAAAGGGTTTGATATCTCTGTAAGAATGATCTTATATAGTTACATTATTACTTACTTTTGGGAGGATTAGGTTTTTAAATGCAGCTGTGTTTTCAGTATCAGAAAACTTAAAACCTGGCAACTTTATTATAGATGTCTGTAATATTTATAATGTGCTAGAATTCCTAGGAATAACTCCAAAGGTGAAAAAAAGTAGAATATATTTAATATATATATATAAATAATATATTTTAATATATAACATGAAACATTTGCATCCTTTATTATTGCCATTTCGAATATATGCCTCTTTTCTTTACCTTACACAAAACACCCCTATTTCCAGTTCCATCACTGCTCTGTTAAGTAATTTGCGAAAAGCTAACAAAGTCTGGCTACATCCTCATAGCGACTGTTTAAACCCATTACTTTCTCTTTTAATCAAATCGCTGTTGTGTCAAAATATACAATTCTTGCCATGAATCTCACTGGCTTGTTACAGTTCACCGGTTGACCTTGAAAATGTTTGCTCTCCTAAGCGTCTTCTCTTCGGCCTCCAGCTAAATTGCTCAAGACCAGGCCTGATCATTTTTCTATACACAGAGACTTCTCATTAACATAAACAGAGCAGCAAGCTTAACTGCAACAAACAAAAATCAGCATTAGAAAAAGAAAATTCAAGAGATCCCTTGGATGCAGAGTGCATTCTGCAATATTTAGAGTCCTGCTACCTTCAGACATTTCTGTTAACATTTATATCCTTAATTTTCTGTGGGAATAACCCCTCAACCTCAAAAAGCAATATATTATTTTTGTAGCTGCTTTATTCTTCTTTGCTTTGTTTTTTGTTTTTTTTTTTTTCCTTAATTCTATTATTTCCTTTTGAAAATATCTTGAGCCATCAAAGAGCCAAGAAGGGACAGTGTTGTGGTGTGCAAAAGCCGGTTACTCATTAGCACCAAAGATCTGTGCACATCTTAAATGGGGATTTAAGTATCAGGGGCTATTTTCATTGTTTAATGTGTTAAAGTAAATAAAAATGTATCTAAGATGTGGACACACAATTAGTTTTGAGTTATTTATCTGGAGTTTGTATGGTTTAGAAAAACTCCATCTTCTTGGCTGATCCTGTCCTAATGCATTTAACTTCAGCCATCAGCTATGATTAAACACCTGCTGTTGTGGGGAAACAAAGCACACTAATCCAATATGTATTTCTGACATCTTAAATATCACCCAGTCCCCTGACATCAGGCACAGCTTTTCAGCGGGATGGAATTCCAGAGCATATTTTTCTAATTTATGGATGGACAATAAATCAAAATTAAGCCTTGGGCAATGAAATATACATCAGTGCAGAATGAACTGACTGCAAACTAGGGCACAGAACAGCAGCGGGGAGAGGGGTGCATTAATGGAGTCCTGAGCTGCAAACGCTGATGTGAAAATTAAGGAAGTTCCTCTCATATTTTATTTACAGAGAACAAAAAGAAAAGGATAGCAGGAACCAAACGTAAGCTTTACACTCTCCTCTCCACTGCTCAGGGGGGAATTATCCTGCTGATCCGATATCACCATTTTAAACCGTGACTGCAAAACGGATGGCACAGTGGCATTCTGTCTATACAGATCCATTCAGATGCTGAAAGCCTGGAAGTTTAACTGGAATGTAAATTTCTCAGATCTGCATTCTGCATTGGAGATTCTGTAAAAGCAGAAGGAGGGAAAGTGGATGAAAGCCAAAGAAGTGTGTGTGTTGGGGATGAAGAAATAGAGAGGAAGGAAAAAGGTAAAGAAGGAAGTAAGGGGAAGAATGTTGGAGGAAAAAATAAGGAAAAGGTGTATGCATAATCTGTAGTGAAATTCTGAAATCTGTATATATAGAAAGAGAGTCTGTATAATTTGTCCTAATCATCAAATCCTTAGATTTGGAAGGTATCTTTAAAGGTCATCTAGTCCAAATCCCCCGCAATGACCAGGGATATCCACAGCTACATCAGGCTGCCCAGCCTCACCTTGAAATTCTCCAGGAATGGGGCATCCACCACATCTCTGGCCGGCCTGTTCCAGTGCCTCACCACCCTCACTGTAAAAGATTTTTTCCTTATATCCAACCTAAATCTACCTTCTTTGAGCTTGAAGCCATTTCCCCTTGTTCTATCAATACAGACCGTGCTAAAGAGTCTGTCCCCTTCTTTCCTGAATCTTCCCTTTAAATATTGAAAGGCAGCTCTCAGGTCACCTTGGAACCTTCTCTTTTCCAGGTTGAACAGCCCCACCTCTCTCAGCCTGTCCTCACAGGAGAGATGTTCCATCCCTTGGATCATTTCTCTGGTCCTCCTCTGGACACGATCCAGCAGGTCCATGTCCCTCCTGTACTGAGGACTCCACATCTAGACTCCAGAAGAGACCTCACCAGTGCAAAGTAGAGGGGCAGGATCACTTCCTTCGCCCTGCTGGCCATACTTCTTTTGATGCAGCCCAGGATGCTGTTGCCTTTCTGGGCTGTGAGGACTAATCCTGAGGTAGCTGAGTATCAGAGGGCTCATTTTCAGATGACAAAATCCTCAATACTACAGCAAGCAATTTGGAGTTTTACTTTATTCAAATGCAACAATGGGCTTTGTCTCCTAAGTTTGATAAATAGCATAGACTTTCTTTTGGCTGGAGAGTAAAGTGTTTTTACTTTCTTTAAGCAACAGGAATGGAAAGTATAAAAGAAAACAAACTGGTTTGATGAACCTGAAATACTAACCTTAGAGATTCAGAAAATCTGCAACTCCACTAGGTTCAGCCAACCCAAGATTGAATTGCATTAAATGTTGCATTCAGAACAACCTTTATTACAGTATGTAATTATTCTATCAACAGATAAATGGTGTAGTTTTTCTTACATCCAGATCTCATGGAGTGCAACCCATAGCCACTCATAGTATGGGGGACTTTTCTTCGTCTGACATCTTTTGAATATACAGTAAGTGACTTCCTTAATGTGGTCCGGTCTGTTGTCTGTCCTGTTTGCTGGCCCTCAATGAACATGTTGCTGAGAACACGCATCGCATACTTGTTGAATATGCAGGGAGTCCCATTAGTTTTAGATAGTCTACTTTTGCTTAAAACTAACCTGCAGACTGTTGGATATTCCATCCCCAGTCAAATCTGGTCAAATAAGAATATAGTGAGCAGTGAAGTGCAAGATGCTCAAATCAGGGCTGGGCTCAAACAAGTTCTGAATACCTGTGGCATGGGTATCTTCTTAAGTAGTTTGTCTTTGTGAAGCAGCATGAGATTCTTGACCTGCAGGGAGTCTAGCATGCAGTATGTAATTGTTATTGTTGCTCTCAGCTGGAAGATAATGAACCTGATCATACCTGCTTTGTTTTTAGTTATTCAAAGATACAATGAAAGTAGCACATTTAGACATTTTTTTCCAAAGTGAGATTGTCACATAGGTTAAAAAACCATGTCTTTGTCCTGTGTTGGATAGTAGTGAGATTTTTTTTTTTTTTCTGAAATGAATGGCTGCTTATGTATTTAAATTTAGGTTAGATTTTTTCCCCTTTCATTCCCATTTTATAAGTTTATCTGTATAACTACCATGCTGAATATATTTAAGATTGAGGAGTGTACGGTCTGTGATTTCTGTAAAGCTCTTAGGAGTAACTTTTGGAAAGAAAAACACAAGAAAAAGCAATGAAACAATTGCCATCTTTTAAAAGTAACAAAAAATCCATTTCTTTTTCAGCAGCATCCAGCTGCTCCTAGAATACAGCTACTCAAACGCCATGGTGCTCTTAGAAGTTGTAGTTTTGTCCTTCTGTCAAGCATTATCATGTGATGACTCATCAAGTCTTAGAGCTACTGTATGCCTCACCTGCATCCAGTAAATGACTCATTAGAGCTTTCTGCAAAGAAACAAAATTTAGATGTGTCAAATACTTGCATAAGCACATATTAATAGAATAATAATAAAACAAAGATAACTTTTTTCATCAATCCAGAAGCTTTGTCATTGCTTTTATGTTTGGAAGGAAGGAGTTGTAAAGGTTGAGTACTTTTCAGAAAAAAAGTTGGTTTATGATTGTAAAAAAAAATCTCCAGAGTTTTCTTCTAAATCTCTGATGCCACCCAAATTAAAGAAAATATTGTCAGTGAGATTAAAAGCTGCTTCCAGATTATTGTCTGTGCTTTTCCTCTTCATCTTTTCTTTGCTGATTAGATCTAGAGATGAAAAAAGGAGACATGCTGCTGGATTTGGCCAGCACACCACAACAATTATTGATTTAACAGTGGAGAAGTTATACAGTCTCCCTACCTCTTCTTCCACATAAAACACTTATATTAGATTCAGCAAGGCATAATTCTTAGCTAAGGATAGAACATCTATATGTAGCCCATGGATTCAGCTCTCACCTTCCCCTACCAGTGGAGGATCAAGCACCACCAAGTGTGTCCAGCTTTGCACATCTCTCTCGTTCTTATAAGAATACAGTTCCACAAGCCATAGAGGTCATTTCAGAATGGAGAAAAAATAAAAGAGAAATGAAAATCCTGGTTGAAACACTGGTTTCTTCAGGACTTTCACATCTAGAATATGGTCAGACACCCTCATCCAGTACTTATTGAGTAAATTTTCGAAAGTAAAATTATGCTATTACTCAGCAGTTTTCTTGATTTTACTATACCCCTTAGAGAGAAAACCTATGCTTGTGGAGGTGAAGCAGCTGGTTCCCCAGGTTCTCTGAGTTGCTTTGCTCTGGTTTAAAGGCTAATGTCTACACAATTAGATGCTGAATAACCTTCTCATGTTTTCTTTAATGGTGTGTGCTTGACCAGGATAATGGATGGAAAATTGCATTAGATTGTTCCTGCCTACTTCTCATTCTCCTATTGACCTGGTCTTGGGATAAGTTAACTCCCCCTTCTAATTTCTGATTCCCCAGCAATCTCCCCTAGGTGAGGTGCTGTGAGCCCTTCTTGAAAAGAACAACAAATAACATTTGTGTTCCTAGTAAATGCAATCTTATTTTCTTCTAACCAGCAAGAAAATTCTGAGGACATAAAATTAACGGGTAAGATTAATGAGGTTAATGTACATAAAGTGTTAAGCAAGAATTTTCATTTTTTATGTATATTTCAAAAAAGATGCTCATAGATTAAAAAAAAAAAAAAAAAGCAGAGTCAGCAAGCTTTTAGCTAGTGGTAGGAGCACTGGTAGTATACAGTCTACATCCTGATCTTGGTTACACTGCTTTGACAGTGTACATGGACTGAATTGATTTTAATCACACACTTATTATGGAAACAACAAAGGTGGTAATATTGCAGTTTTAGCTACTGTACAAATAAGTGTTTGTTTCTATATTGTATAGAAATATGGACCAGTAATAAGTGTTATAGAAATGCTTAGATAGACAGAAATGATAGATGGTCAACTTGTACCATCTCTTTTCATGTCCAGAGAAGAGTAGTCAAAACAGCAAAAGGTATAACAGAGTGGTTGGACACCAGAAAAGGAGTTTGACAAGGCTGTCACATCTGTTCAATATTTATATAGGAATAATAATGTGTATTGGTGTTGATGGTTACCATAGAGGTATTAACATTGGCAGAAGGAGATGTTGTAATCTCAAGTATGCTGATGACATCCTTATTGCTGTGTCTGTGGTTTCTAGCACTGGTAATGCTAGAAGTGGCTGAAGCCAGTGCAGGTTCAGATGCTATGGATGACAGCTGACAGCAGCATTACTGAATGGAAATGAACAGGTCAAGCAAGTAAAGGGGTTCTCTTCCTTAAAGCTGACAGAAAAAATGGAATTTGCCACATTCTCACCAGCAAGTAAAAAAAAAAACCAAACAAGCAAGTTTTCAATGGTCTATCAAGCATGTACAATAATTTGATTCATATTATAATACACACAAACAGAAGCCTTTAGCATCCATTCATTGGCATGAAATCCAGCACTATTAAGCAGAATAGTGCAAAATCAATGCTCTTCCTGAAGCCATTCACCATCTTACTGTCAGTTTGATGGGATCTTCAGCAGAGCTTATGTCTTCTGCTGGTGCACTAGATACAAGAGAAGCCATGTTTTGTTTGCAAGGACAATAAAATCAAAATAAGCCAAGTCCCAAGATTTAACCAGAAGAGGTGAAGCTCAAGGTACAAAAATGCAGGTACTGTCAAACTGAGTTAAGGCCAGAATAATGATGACAGTATCTCATCCTGAGATGAGAGTGACAACAGATTGAAGGAAGGTGTCTTCCCAGATCTGTAAGCAGTTCCATCACAGTAACTTGCATTTTGTGTTTGGATTTTCTGACAGGCATACTGTGAGGGAGATTCACTGGGGCAAATAGCAACTTGCATATGAATAGAAAAATTCCAGAGCAGTATGTGTAAAATAAATCCATTGAGGACTTCACATGGCTGACAGTTAGTAACAAAATGTTATATTTCAGTGCTATTTTTTTATTTTTTTTTTTTTTTGGACAAATCACATAGAAACATAAGTTCAGAAACATGTGTTCAAATTGAGGGGTGCAGAAGGCCAATTAATATTTCATCCTGCATTGCACTATGTGTTGTACAAATGAACAATCCCAAAGGATTTGTAATCATATCATTTGTGTATGAGCGTGTGCTTCTTTGTAAACATACCTTAACAGACATTAAAGGGCTGTTTGATAGATGAAGAGCTGGCTGCAGGATCGAGTTCAGAGAGTGGTGGTCAATGGCTTCACGTCTGGATGGAGATGAATGACAAGTGGTGTACCACAGGGGTCAGTGCTGGGACCAATACTCTTTAATATCTTCATCAATGACACTGACAATTGAATCAAGTGCACCCTCAGCAAGTTTGCTGATGACACCAAGCTGTGGAGTGTAGTTGACACAAAAGAAGGATGGGATGCCATCCAGAGGGACCTAGACAGGCTGAGCAGTGGGCCCAAGTGAACTTCATGAGGTTCAACAAATAAAAATGCAATATCTTGCACCTGGGTCGAGGTAATTCTCACTACCAATACAAGCTGGGGGATGAACTGATTGAGTGCAGCCCTGTCAAAAAGGACCTGGGGGAAATGGTGAATGGGAAGCTGGACATGGGAGCAGCCCATAAAGCCAACTGTATCCTGGGCTGCATCAAAAGAAGTGTGGCCAGCAGGGCAAGGGGAGTGATATGTGCCCCTCTACTCTGTGTTACTGAGGCCTCATCTGGAGTAATGTATCCAGATGTGGAGTCCTTAGGACAGGAGAGACATGAACCTGTTGGATCATATCCAGAGGAGGATCAGAGAAATGATCCAAGGGATGGAACATCTCTCCTGTGAGGACAGGCTGAGAGAGGTGGGGCTGTTCAACCTGGAAAAGAGAAGGTTCCAAGGTGACTTTTAAAGATACTTTCCAAGTCTAAGGATTCTGTGATTCTGATTTGGTGATTTAAAAAAAAAAAAAAGTGAGAGAATGTGTAAGAGTATGTTAGCAAACTGGATTTATTCTGTTTTCATAAAAGGGAGGTATAAAATTATTTAAAGCTAAGCCTATTTTGCAGCAATACAGTAAATTTGGAAAGTTTATTAGGGTGTCTGAAAACATTTAGATTTGTCTTCTGTTCATGGAAGATCTTCTCGGACTTCCTTCATCATTATCATAAAAATTCTTCTGTGTTTTAATCTTCATCTTTCCGATGTTATGAAGCCTGCTCTGAAAGCAATGCCAAGTATGTTATTATGCCCGCGGTGTTAGGGGTGGCTGTTGGTGGTATGGCAATAGAGATTGAGCCTTCTCACCAATATTCCATGGCATTTTGTTGCTGTGTAACAGACAGCAGCAGAGGGGCAGTCTGACAAAATGGCTTCTGACTCTGGAGTGTGTATAAAGTAAAGGTTTGTCATTGAACACCTCCACGAGGAGAAAATGGCACCTGCAGGCATTCTCTGATGTTTGCTGAATGTTTATGGATACTAAATAGAGGATGTGAGCACAGTGAGGCAGTGGGTAATGCATTTCAGCTGTGGTGACAGCAACAGTGGGTCATCTCTGCTGGTGCAGATTTTTGTAAGCGTGGCATTCATGCTCTTGTTCATTGCTGATGAAAAAATGCATAGCTAATGGTGGTCACTATCCTGAAAAAATAGTGTTTTGTAGCTGAGAGTTTATCAAATACCATTATTGTGCTTTTTGTATCTGTCGCAGTTTCCATGGAAATAAATACGCTGCGTTACTTTGGAGAAACCTACATAGAAATTGGGCGACCAATTGGGCAAGAGCTTTGTACATATGGTCTCTTAGCAATATAATTTAAAAAAATAACAGTACAAGAACTGGAGATGGATTCTCATAGGTAAGCATAATTTCTTTGACATGACATGATATGATGCTTGCAATCTTAAGAAGGTCTTTGTGGTATTGTCATGGGATAACTCTAACACTGAATATTGGTCAACAGATAACTCTACTTTAATCTTGTATCTTTCAGGAAACAATTGCTTCCTGAAAGATGCCCCATAGCATGAACAAACCTGCACTAAAAACTTTACATATATGGTATTTCTACTTTTTCACATCAGCTATTTCTAAGGACAAGTTACAAAATACAAATACGTTGTGCTCTACTTCTTCAGATCAGTTCCCCCTTTACAGTATCTAATGTAGAAACAACATTCCATTCCTACACTCTCAACAAAGGAGGATATGGAGCTGTTGGAGCAAATCCAGAGAAGGGCCACAAAGATGTTCAGAGGTCTGGAACGGCTCCCCTACAAGGACAGGCTGAGAGAGCTGGGGCTCTTCTGCCTGGACAAGAGAAGGCTCTGAGGGGACCTAGTACTGGCCTTCTAGCAGTACCTGAATGGAGCCTACAGGAAAGCTGGGGAGGGACTTTTTCTAAGAACACGTAGCTACGTGACAAGGGGAAATGGCTTTGAACTGGAAGAGGGAAGATTTTAGGCATTAGAAATAAATAATTCAGATTCATCTGCGAGGCACAAAGTAATAAAAGCAGGATTTTGACTATCAAACTGAGTGACAGCAGTTGTCAGAGGAAGGCACGTGTCACACACAGAGATAAATCCACCACAGCAAAACTAGCTGCCACATTCCATATCAGCGCTTCATTCCCACAGGAAGCTCTCTTGTTGTTTGGAGCAATGAAAAACTAAGGGATTTGAGTAGAGGTCTCCAGTAGCTCACTCAGTACCTACATGGTCATAGAGGCAAATGTCCAAGTTCTCTTTTGGAGGAAGCATGGCACTTTTTACCTCTGACTTTGCTCTAACCACTGCTCTGTGTAGTCTGCTTCTTTTTCATTACTTGCCGTAGTGCATGAAATAGACAAACATCCACTTCTTTCTTTTTTCTGCCATTGCTGTTGGTGTTGCTTTCCCCCCCAGCATGGGCAACTGATATCAGCTTTGCTGATGCTCTTCTAGACTCTTTTTCTGTGTTTTTTTAGAATTAACATCTTCTCAGTTTCAAAAACACAACTTTGGCACTGTTTTCCCATTTGCAATAATCCAGTGAAATTCCTGTTGCATTTGATGAGAATAAGGCAGTCCATATTGCATTGTTAAGAGAAAATAAAACAAGCTTGCACTGAATATTAACTCAGTTGCATGTGTGACCGAGCTACAGTATGTGGTCCTTGATAGGGGAAACCAAACAAAGCTAACAATCGTACCTGCCCCTGGAGCACAAGCTCAGCATAAGTTCTCCTTTTCTGGACCTTGCATTGAAATATGATGCAGAACAAGGAGGCAGGCTGATTAAGGCAGGCTCACACAACCTGACCATGCCGGGAAGACACATTTCATCCAAATAAACTCTTGGATCCAGGGCAACATCCATGGATTGAATCAAATTACCTTGGTGTATTTTCCTGGTAAAACAGGTGATGCTTGAGGATCTTACCTCAAATTATCTGTCACAGGTTGTATGGGAAATCGTCAAGCAATCCTTAAGAGACTTGAGTTAACCCTAACCAACTGAAGAGCCAGTCAGAGAAGAAAGGGAACCAGCAGTTTTGATGACAGATCACCATCCTTAAGGAAGACAATGTTTTCAATATCTGGTCTTGGGACTGCTCTTGTCCAGACGTTTTTGTTAGCAACCTCGTCACGCTATTGAGATTTGGCGATGACAGAATGCCATTAAGGTAGGAAAAGTGCCAAACAGAACAAACGATTTTACAGAGTGGTGCACTAAGAACAAATCAGGATGAGTAATAGGAAGGACTATAGCACAAAGACATAGAGCAAGGACTTCTGTTACCATCTGGAAAGGAGAATTCATCAAAATGTTGCCCATCAATGCAACGTGTCCTGTGTTTGCTTGTTTGGTACATCGTGAAGCTCCGTATACTTCTGATGGCAGTCTTCTTTGCTCTGGCAGTCACAGCTACAGCTTACCAACCCCTTCCTCTTTATGCTTTATGGCCAAGCAAATGCCATCTGTATGCAAATGCCTGAGCGTTTGCCATGTAGGTGACTTGCACCATCTAAAATTCCTTGTTCCCTAGTACCTCCTCCTTTGTATTCCTTTACCAGTGCTGTAGCGTTCTAACTCCGTCCCTCCTTCCTCTATTCTTGTGTGCAGGGACTCTGCCACCAGAGTTCCAATTCAGTCCGCACAAGAAATTTCCTTAGGTGACTCTCTTCTCCCCATATCTTTAGGGAGAAGAGAGTTTTTGATGTGTTTTTCTGGCGTTGTTATTATTATTCATGTTAATATTATGATCATTGTAAGAGTTAAATGTCAGCAGAGAAGATTTGGATAATCATTTTCTCCCAGTTTTGAAATGTAAACCCGAAATCAAAGATCTTTCGCTCTGAATTTCTGGGTCTCCAGGGTATAAGGAGAAATGTTTTTTTCCCCTTGAAATAAAACCCCCATTTGTCTTATTCCACATGGCACTCGTGCCCAGGCACACAGCACTACTGAGCAAACAGGACCTTGGCTTCATCTTTGCACTTCATCTTTGCAAGAAGTTAGGAGAACAACTACTTTCTTACTTTATATCTGTCGAAGGCCCAGCCAAATGAGCAGATGCGCTGCTCAAAGCAACATAGGTGTCTACCATGAAGCTAGTCTTACTTTGTACACAGAGAGAATAGTGCCCTTGATAGAACTTGAAGAGAAGCCTTGGGGTACTTACAAATGATATATGCCAGATTAAAGACTTTTTTTATTTTCTTTAGTGGAACTACATGCTGTTGCTGATTGTCCAGCCATCCAATAGACCTGTATCCCCATGACAGGCCTCTCAACTCTCCAGAGAATCAACAGCACTTCCCCATTGAGTATTGTCAGCAAATGTGCTGAGGATGCAATCTTGCATCCAGACCAATCCTTTGATTTCCTTTGACACCACAAACCTCAGGGAAACAGCCTACACCACCATGGTTCTCCTCATGGGATGCAGCCTTCTTCAACCCTGATCCAGCTGCTCCTCTTACATGGGCTTCTCCAGGCGCAGTTCCCATTTGGAGCTGGCTGGGGAAGGCTCTTCTCCCAAGCTTCCTCGTGCTGGTTCCACATACAGCCCACTGCTACAGAAGCCTTGCACATAAGCTCAACAGAGAAGGACACCTAGGGAACAGCTTTGTAATTGAAGTTTTAATCAATC
>NW_024962268.1:4014820-4045388 GCF_019238085.1 Lagopus leucura | reverse complement strand
GGGGAGAATGCCCGGTGCTGGTAGTAAAGGGGCAACTGGAGAATCTGAAAGGAGCCCTGGGCAGCGGGTGCTCTGCACAGTGGTCAGGCTAGGCTGCAACACAGGGGCCTCACGTCATCAAGAACAACCAAGCTGCCAGGGACGAGGCCTGCTGGGCTGCAGAGCCCAGAAGACATCCCATGAGAGCCCAGAGGAGCAGAAAGAGAAGAACGCATTCCAGCCAAGCACCCAACTGCAGAGCTCAGCCTCCCACAGCAGACTTACATGATTAAAAAGATACAGGAGCTTGCCAGCCAGCTCCAGAGCAATGGGACGCGCCTCCATATTCCCCAGATGATTCAACATATTTCTGAAGATAGTCAGCACAGAGTGATGTGCACATTGCCAAACTGCAGGGTCTCCATGACGTCTGGCAGCAGGGCCCATATTTCTCTTGCCTGTACAAAACACACAATTTCCTTTTCATTAAGAGGGCAATGGCCACCATGGCCTAAAAGCCCTGATTTCAGAGCACCAGCCACACGCCTTGCTTCCTGGCAGCTGCCACAGCAATCGCAGCATCACACTCTGGGCAGGTGGTGGCCATGGGCAAACTGATACGGACTGATATGGGGAGATAGGAGAAGGAAAGCCAGAGAGCATGGACACCGTGTACCAGCTCACCCACCCCCTTTTCCAACAGGCCCCCAAGTAACCCATCTGGAAAGATCCCCAGGCAGCCACCAGGCCCCACCATGGCCATCATTCACACTCCTGAATCTCGGGTAAGGTCAAGGCACAACACTGCCCACCACCCCAGCACCAGGCTGCCAACAGGGTTTTCATTTGACTAGGGCCTGCTCACCGTCTCGGGTCTCTCTGACAGAAGGACACGGCCTCTGAGCACCAGCCAGAGTAGTGGCAAGCTTGTAATCTGCAGAAATGTCTGGAAGAGCTCTGGATTACATAATTCTTGCTGGATCTCTTCAGTGGGGCACATCACCTGAAACCAACACAGCAGTGAGAGCCAGACAGAGGCAGCAGGACTCCCTGCACCCTGCAGCTTCTGGCTTCCCTGGCAGGTCAGGGCAGGGCACTGTGGCCGCGCAGCCTGGCCTTTGGCAGCAGTGCTTTTGGAGGGCCCCGCAGTCTCTGTGCTGCAGGAGTAGCACTACACAAGATGATTTTTTGGCCTGCTGCTGCGCCCCTCTGACCAGACACAGCCTCTTGCTCTCATGCCTCTGAGGAGCGACTGACCAGCAGGAGCAGGCACAAAAGTGGCACCAGGCATGGGTGGCCACAGGCACTTCAGCCACGGCCCTGACTCTTCCCCTGCCCTTCCCCAGCTTCCGTGTCTGGGAAACAAGGCAGGGGGAGGCAGGGAGCTGGGGAAAGAGAGCCCTAGAGGATAGGAAGGCGCCTTGTCCAGTAACTCACGGTCAGGCGAAGGAGGCCAAAATCCACTGCGGTGCTATTAAAAATCATGCACAGCTGTTGGTCCTGAAGAACACTGCACAGTTCTTCCAAGAGCTTCTCTGAAGTCACGTCTGGGGCAAGGATTCTGTTCCAGATGTCCAGAGTAGTGCTGCAAATGAAGAGCAATGCTCTGTCAGCAGGGCTGCCTTAGCCAGTGTCATGACTCAGGCAGCCCTGGTAGCCCACAGGCTGTACTGCAGCCATGGCCCTGCCATCCTGCATCCTCTGAATGGGGGCTCTGCGCTGCCTTGATTGGTGTTGGCTGCTGCAGCCCTGACTGGCCCACCAGCACTGGAAAGCACAGTGGCATGGAGGGCCTGCTCCTCAGGGATGTTATGCAGCTTTGCATGGCTCTGGCAGCCAAAGTATCTCTGAGCCCTGCTCTTGAAAGGAAGAAGACCGCAAGGCTGTCAGGGCTCGTACCTGTCACACTGTGGAAGGTGGATCAACACACTCATCAGCACATCTCTGGCAAACAGGCTGATCAGCATATCCAGTAATGAGAAGAGTGTATGCTGAAGTGCAGTCGCACGCCTTCTTTTCAGGTTTCTATGGATGGACTGAAGAATCTCTGGCACCTGTTGGGAGAACACCAGAAGAATACTGCTGCAACTGTACTACAGTCAGTTACCCTGCTGCCAGTGATACTACTGCCCCTCCCATTGTTCTATGCTGGCTTAAAATGGCTTCAGATGCCCAAGAACTGTGAAGAGCAGGCCACATCATCAGCATGACTGATGCAAAGGGAGATGCTGCAGAGGCATACTCTGCACAAACGTGTTGTGTGTTCGTGCAAAGGAATGCAACAAGTTTCAAACACGGGCTGTCTGTGCCTCAGAGTGTTCCCCTGCCACCCAAAATGGTCAAAACAGAGCTCCCCAGGCACTGGGACAAGGAGGAAACAGGGCTGGCCCTCAGCAGTGTCTCTGGGGCACACGCTGCCTGCTTAGCCTCCACCTCACTGCTGTGGCACCTGGAGAGAATGCCTGATGCTGGCAGCAAAGGGAGCAGTGAAGGGCCTGAAAGTAACCCTTGGCAGCAGATGCTCTGCTGTACAGAAGCTGAGCAGGTCCCCAGTACAGGGGCTTCACATCACTAAGAATAACCAAGCTGCTAGGGACAAGGCCTGTTTCTCCTGCCTCTCTGACCAGCCACAGCCTCTTGCTCTCATGCCTCTGAAAAGCAATTGACCTGCAGAAGCTGGCACAAAATTGGCACCAGACGTGAATGGCCACAGGCACTTCTCCTCTCCAGTCCTGCAGCCCCCTCAGCCTGTACAGAGGCGATGGCTTTCCCTGGTCCCCCATCCATGACCCCAACTCTACCCTTACCATTCCCCAGCTTCCCATTCTGGGGGCAATGCAGAGGAAGCAGGGAACTGGGAAGAAAGCCCTGAAGGAAAGCACGATGCATTGTCTGGTAACTCACAGTCAGGCGAAGGAGGTCCAACTCAGCTGTGGGTATACCACAGATTTCTTCGTTCATGAGCACAGAGCACAGCACCTCTAAGATGTTCTCTGATGACTGTGCACTGTGAATCATATTCTTCCACATATCCATAATGCTGCAAAAGAAGTGCAACAGTCTGTCAGCAGGGATGCCTCAGCCGCAGCGCCATGGCTCAGGCAGCTCTAGTAGGCCACAGGCTGTGCTGTAGCCCTGGCCAGGCCGCTCCTCGTGCTTTTGGAGGCCTGGGGGCCCAGCCTGGGCCAGCAGGAGGGGGTGAGAAGACCTTCCCCAAGAGGCAAGTCAGGAGCTTTGCATGGCTCTGGCAGCCAAAGTATCTCTGCCAACTGAGAGGACAGAGAAGAAAACAACTTGCACTTCTGATCCCTTCAGTAGTCTTCCTAGAACCCTGATGTCCCTTTTGATCATTCGAGAAATTCTTTTGCCTACCTTTCATTTCCAGTGTGGAAAACTAGGAATGGATAATGGTAAGGGCTTACCCAGGCAAGGGATATTCCTAGCAACATCTCTCACCCAGGCTCCAGGCAGGCAACACACCTGTCAACGGTTTACGGGCTGGCTCGGCCCAGTTCCGTGACCAGCGGGGCAGAGGGATCTGCAGATCCACGCCTCCGGAAAAGGGAAGCAGGGGACCCCAAAATAATTAAAAACAGCAGCAACGATCTGAGGGGAAACAAACTAATTTACTAAATATACTATTGGAATGCAAGATAGCACACTGTAATACAATATAATCAGAATTGAAGCTAATAAATCAAATATAATGAGAGAGAGAATGTCCGAAAGGTGGATAGGCCTCACCACAACGCTGAGGTGAGATGCACAGTCCACCTGAGCAGCAGGGAGACAGGATGAGAGCCGACCATGAAGAGCTGACGAAAAAGAGCGCATCAGGTGACCTTGCCAGGAGTTCTATCTCCTCTCCCTGAGCGCATTCCCATGGTCCCCTGGGGAATGTAGTTCTTCTTCTCTTCTGGGCAGGTACCCAGGACTTGAGCATTAACAGTTAAACTCCCAGTGCCCCACGTGATGTTTTGATGTGGAATACTGAAAACCAAAAATCACAAAACCATGACAACACCGCACTATGGGACAGGTCTGAGCATCATATCGGGCCCTCGGTTCCCCTCAGAAGGGAGGCCCCTATGATGACAGCCCTTCTTTTTTTCCTGACTGATGTTGCAGCAAAACATGGGGAGCAGACTAACTAGCTTTGGGCAACCTCTCCTGTATGGATTAACTTTCACTGATATCCACATCCCCCAGTCTCTCCAGCTCCAGAGCCTCATGCCTGTTAAGGGTACGTGGGAAGGCGGGACAGGCTGAGGGGCAGTCCACTTGTTGCCCCCAACAGGCACTGGGTGTTTCCAATCCTCGCTGTCTCTGAGGCACCCTTTCCCACCTGACTATGAAAGGGCAGATGATCCCCTGCTGCCTGAGGACCATCTCCCCCACGCCCTTCCTACAGGGATGGCAGAGTGCGACTCCACCAATCGATCCCCTTCCCACAAGCCCAGATGCTCCTCAGCCTTTCTACTTCCTCTAGCTCTACCATCAGGCTAAGCAGATCATCCACCTGCTCGCACCTGCTCGCACCACACATAGGTGGTATCCCAGCTGCTCTCCTGTAGCAGTGACACTGCCAGGTATTCTCTGCAGCCTGAGACCCGAACTGCAGCATGGACATTCATACTTTCAGAGTCTCCACGTTCCTTTTAGGACGTTTAGTTCCTTTAGCAGCTTGCCACCGTATGGTTGCACTTCGGTGAGTCAACAGAGCAGCGACCTAAGCGACCTGCTAAGTGTTATGTGCTAAGTGCTTAAGCCCCCTCCTATGTACAGAAGTGCCTCGCCTCGCCCGCACGCCTATTCGTCCTGCCTGCCTCCCGCGCTGCCGGGGGGATGGGGGGCAGGGAGGGGCTCTGCCTCGCTCTTCCTCAGCTTCTTAGAGCTTCTTGGAACTTCTTAGATGCGGTTTTTTGCTGCGATTTGGACCTTCAAAAACGGTCCTTCGTAGTAAGGCTCTGAAACGAGGCTGATCCGCTACGGGTTTGCCCTGAAACGGCGCCCGCATGCACTTTTAAAACTGTAGCCGACACTCCTCGCTCCTCCCGCACGCGCCCCAGCCGCCACGCTGCCGGGTTTGGGATGCGCCGCCTCGCTCTCCCTCCGCTTCTTAGAGCTTCTCGGAGTTTCTTAGAAGCGGCTTTTTGCCGCGATTTGGAGCTTCTAACTACGGCCTTTCGTCATAAGGGCTCCGAAACGAGGTAGATCCGCTCGGGATTTGCCCTGAAATGGCGGCTGCCATTTTGATTTTAACGTAATCAGAAGCAGGAGTGGCAAAAATATTTCAGTATGGGAAAACACAAACTAAATAAGTCTGCAGAAGTTATTTAGCTCTTTCTCCTAGCTAAAAATTTAGCTGTAATTAAAAGGTTACTGCAAAGCTAAATACATCACAGAATCACAGAATGGCCAGGATTGGAAGGTTCATGAATCTCCAACCCTCCTGCCACATGCAGGGCCACCAACCTCCATATTGAATATTAGACCAGGCTGCTCAGGGCCTCATCCTGTCTGGCCTTGAAAACACCTCCAGGGACGGGGCATCCACAACCTCTCTGGGCAGCTGTTCCAGCACTTCATCACCCTCTCTGTAAAGATCTTCCCTCTGACTTCCAACCTAAATCTTCCCTCCCTCAACTTAAAACTGTTTCCCCATCTGCTGCTATCTACCCTTTCAAAGTGTTGACTCCCCTCCTGTTTATAGCCTCCGTCGAGGCACTGGAAGGCTGCAATGAGGTCACGGTGCAGGATTCTTTTCTCCAGGCTGAACAAACCCAGCTCCCTCAGCCTGTCTTTGTAGGGGATCCTGCCTGTGCTGATGATCTTTGTGGCCCTCCTCTGGACCCTCTCCAACAGCTCTCTGTCTTCCTTGTACTGGGGGCTCCAGACCTGGAAGCAGTACTCCAGCTGGGGCCTCACAAAGGCAGAGAAGAAAGGGACAATCACCTCCCTGTCCCTGATGGCCACCCCTCTTCTGGTGGAGCCCAGGATACTATTTGCCTTCTGAGCTGCAAGAGCACACTGCTGGCTCTTGTTAAAATTTTCATCCACCAGGACCACCAGGTCCTTCTTCACAGGGCTGCTCTCAAGGACCGCTTCTTCCAGTCTGTATGGATGCCTGGGTTTCCTCTGGCCCAAGTGCAAAACGTTGCACTTTCTGTGTTGAACCTCATCAGGTTCACCTGGGCCCACTTTCCAAGCCTCTCAAGGTCCCTCTGAATGGCATCCCTTCCTTCCACCATGTCGACCGCACCGCTCAGCTTGGTGTCGTCAGCAAACTTGCTGAGGGTGCACTCGATTCCATCATGGATGTCATTGATAAAGATGTGAAAGAGCGCCGGTCCCAAGACAGACCCCTGAGGGACGCCAGTGGTTACTGGTCTCCCCCTGGACATAGAGTCATTAATCACCACCCTCAGTCTGCAGCCGTTCAACCAGTTTCTTATCCATCATGTGGTCCACCCATCAAATCCACATCTTACCTATTTGGAGATACGGATGTGGTGGGGGACCATGACAAAGGCCTTGCTCAAGTCCAGGTAAATGACATCGGTTGTCTTCCCTTCATCCACCAATGCAGTCACTCCATCACAGAAGGCCACCAGATTGGTTAAGCATGACCTTCCCCTGGTGAAGCTGTGCTGGCTGTCTCGGATCACATGCTCATTCCTTACGTGATCAAGCATGTGGTCAAGGAGGATCAGTTCCATGATCTTCCCAAGTACAGAGATGAAACCCACTGGCCTGTAGTTCCCTGGGTCCTCCTTGCTCCCCTTCTTCTAAGTGGGAGTGAAGCGACCCTTCCTCCAGGATATAACATGTTTTGGTCCTAACATGTATGGGTCATGCTTATATTAATGCTTGTACTAACAGTAAGAGTTGCAGTTAACAGTTCAGTGTCCATGCAGAGACCAGTGAAAGTGGCATTCTTCAGGGATCGGTGCTGGAACCAGTGCTACTAAGTATTGTAGGTAAGCTGGACAGGGCTCGAGTGAGTGCACCCTCAGCACGTTTGTAGGTGACACCACACAGAGCGCTGCAGATGAAGGAGTGCTTTCCAGAGCAACCGAAAGAGGCTTGAGAGGGGGGTCCATGCCAATATCGTCAAGTTCAGCGAGGCCAAATGCAAGGTCCTGCACCTGGGTCGGAACAACCCCAAGCACAGGTACTAAGTGGGAGAAGAACAGCTTGGGAGCAGGTCTGCAGAGAAGGATTTGGGGGTGTTGGTTGATGAGTGACTCAACATGAGATGGCAGCATGTGCTTACAGCCCAGGCCAGTTGTATCCTGGGTTGCATTAGAAGAAGCATGAAGCAGATCAAGGGAGGTGATTCTGTCCCTCTGTTCTGCTCTCAGGAGATCCCACCAGGAGTACTAGCATTCTGGGGCCCTTGATGGAAGTATCCAAATAATTTATCAGGACAGTATCTCCAATAAAGCAGATTTTATTTGCGATTGCAATGGCAGGCATCCTGCACGCAGGAGCACATGCAGAAAGCAGTGTTACATCTTTAATGCCCTATTACTCGACGCTTGTCACTATCTCCCCTGGTTCCCTCACTGGCTGAGTACTTCAGGATCACAATCTTCCCAAGGCTCAACTAAACATATGGATAGTGGATAAACATAAATTTATGCTAGGTAAGCATATATTGCTAATTATTTAACCTCTAGCATTTGCTCACTCAACACTTGGTCATTATTTCTGGACATCTGCTCATCCTTGGATAGAGATAAGCTTTGAAGGACAGAGGGGAGTATCTTGATGCCTGCCTGTTGCCTGTATCTTGTTGCCTACGTATCCACAGAGTGAAGCAGTCCAGCCTTGTGGGGAGGCCCTGCCTTCTCTGATGTTTGTTAAGTCTCGGCTGAAGCCTGTGACATGGTGGCTTGTGTTTCATGTTATTCTTACTCAAGCTAGAATAGAGACTGAATGCACAGAACTTCAGGTAATCATGCTGTTACTACTGTATCAAATGTAGGGCAGAAACAGACATACCTCCAGATTATGGTTTAGATTATTCTCAAAAATAATAATTCACACACTCACAAAGTTATATGAGAACTGCTTTCTTTATTTTGAAGGAAACAGTTCTAGAAATATATTGTCTTTTTTAAACCATAATATCTGCTTAAGTAGACTTGCTTCTCTAGCGGATGAATAATTGCTTTCATACTTACAAATCTGGAGTTTGTGTTGATGGCCTATAATTCTAGTATGCCTGGAATTGCTCCTGCTTCCACATGACCACCCTTGCAGTTTGTGTATTGCCTTCTTACTTCCTCTGAATTACATCCTACTGTATGTAAGCAAATAAAACCTATGCCTGTTTCTCTTGGATTGCAAGACTGTAAGCTACAGATATCCAGCAAGTACTTCTGAACGCTTCTCTGAACATAGCACAAAGTGAGGTGCAAGCAATCAGTTCCAGGAGGAGCTCTTGGAAATGATGTTTGTGTGAAAGATTGCAATGAAAAAATGGTAGGCAACAATAAACACTTTGTGTTCAAATTAAACGGGAATTTTTCACTCACATTTATAGGCTTGTTACTTATATTATTTTAAACTTCTTAAATTTATTCCTCCCCCTCCTGTTTTGTATTTTGTTGAGGTTTTTCCCCTATCTCAACAAGTAAATGTAAATAGTGTTATGGTCAGAACCCATTTTGTGTGAATCATCGTAATAGATTCATGTAGCTGAAACCTTTGAGGACTTTATTTCTCTCTCATAGATTTATTTCAGAAACTCTGTTGGTGATTATTGGCTTGAAACCTTTGATTTGTATCTACTGCCATACCTATCAGTAAACAGCTGTAGTGGCATGACTGTTGGGATGGCCAGCAATGACAAAAGAGGTGGGAACAAGCTATCAGTGACAGGAGAAGTTGTTACTTCTTAATCTGCCTTCATTGCTAAAGCAGGAAAGAATGCTGTGGAAGAGCCAAAATCAGCATTCTTCAGTTTTTCAAATAGTTACAAACTCACACATGTAGACACATCCCCATGCAAACAGATAAGCTGCCTTTGGGGCAATGGCTGCCTGAAACATTCCAGCTCTATGAGTACTGGACAGGCTGAAAGGCTTTTTCCTCCTCCAGGATCTGTTTCTGAAAATAACTTTCACTGTTGCAGTGTGGTTTGTGATGCACTGGTGTTGATGAGATGAGCCTTGATGCTAGGGATCCTTCTGCAAGTTCCACTGGAAATTTTTTTCTGCTGGAACAGTTACCTTCAAAGAAAAAACATTATATGGAAGTCAGAGGTAGTGTAGCTGCTAGCTTGTGACTGTAGAAATGAGCAGGATACCTAAAGGATTTTTAGATCAAAATATGTAATTCATTTCTTTGACAAAGTTCCACCAGAGTTGTTCTACCAGGAACCACTCTGTATGCAAAATCATAAAAGAAAAGTCCCTGAAACACAGAAAATACACAGAGAAGCAGATAATGGGATTTTCTTGTGTTACAGAAACATCCATATAGATGGGTGTAAAGGTTCCAGGTTTTGTCTATATACTTTCATTATTATCTATTTCCATTCAAATTAAAGATTTTCATTAAGAAGTATTAACAGATTATTTCATTGTATCCAATTCTTACAGTTTTTCCATTTTCCAGTGAATCTGGATATTCGTGTTTTAACATCCTCTTGAAGTAGGCTCCATCAATCTGGATTAGATTTATAGACAGATTTTCAGGGCAGCAGGTCTTCAAATCCATGGCAAAACAGATTAGATTGAGTCTAATACTACATGAAGCACTACAAGTTCTTCAATGCTACTTATAATAAATTGAATTAGAAAACTAACTCTTTAACAGAGGCCAAGTTTAGGCTTAGTATCCTAGTTCTGCAAAAATACTTGTATAAACACAGAAAAATCAGAAGAATGTTTCAATCAAGGGAATTAATTTTATACAGAAGAAGTAATGAAATGATAAAACAAAATGGACTTCGAGTAGGAGGAGAACGTTGGGTTGCTTTAAAGTTTTGGTCCTGCAAATGTTCTTTTTAGGTAAGAAAATAAAGAATACTGCATGATTTGTAGTAATTTGTTAGCTTTAGTGCTTTATTGAAGATTTATTATATTTTCAGTGAAGTAAGGCAAAATGATCCTGTGCAGTATGGGCTGGAATAGAGAAAATGATAAGAAAATAATTGATTCTTCATAAGTAGATAAATGAGTGTGTTCGCATTTTGTGTGTTCATTACTTACAGCATTTACACATTTATGAATAAGCATGGTAAATCTGCTCACATACATTGATTAGCTACATACTCACTTGGTAACTCTTTCTGTCATACTTACCTGAACTCTACTTCTGTCTGTCATGTAAATAATCATATTAGTGTTAATAATCATGCCGGGGGAGTGAGTTAAGGGGTGGAGATAGGCATCAGACAGCTACTACTGTACGTGGGTGTCTTTCACATATACACAGAATAAAGGTGGCATGATGACCACGATGGTCCTTTTCATCGTTTCACAGTTGCTCTCTCAAAGACCACCAGACTCCACTGTGCTGTAGCCTGTTAATTGCTCTGATGACCTATGTAAAACACAATGGCTAATCAAATTTTCCATTACCTCTACAGTGCCCAACAGTCCAAAGATAAGCTGTCATCCTGCACGAGGCTGGTTGGAATAAAAAGCATCCATCGAGAAAGTAAGGGCTCTAAGTGATGGTATTGTTACCTAGGCATGTGCACTGAAGAATTAAAAAAAAGGGGGAATTGTGAATCTGAAATCCTTTGTTCTGTAGGATGTGGTAGGTTTCTTTGAAAGACACAGGAAGTTTGTGCCAGGCAGAATTATGTACAGTATGCTTTATAGTCATCTGTAGTCTGATAAGCTGAAAATATTAATGAAAACAGTGAAATTTTGCTATGGATTAAATCTGTGAATAACAGCAGAAGTGTTTACATTCATACCCATCACAGCAGAATAGGTAACTTTTCTTTATCTATATACTTATATGTATTTGCAGTTCTGACTATGCTCCAGAGCAGGTAAATAGCAAACCCCTCAATGCCTCAAACAAGGGACCACAGCACTTTGCAGATAATATCTAAAGACATTTATATCAGAAGAATCTGCAGCATTATATTTTTGTGTTAGACACTTGATTTAATGCTGCTATCATTTTTTTTTTTATGGGAACAATTTTTTTATTTTACAATCAGAGTCATCAGTTTAAGTTCATCTAAAAAAAAAACAGGTATTAGCATATTCATTACTGTGGTGACTTAACTATATCTTAGAGCTGCGCTAAATTAGATTCACATTTCAAGGATTTTGCTCCTGTTTAGCAACATCTGCAATTGTAAAACTGTAGCTTTCCTCAGCAACAATGCTAGATGGCATGAGAAAATTTTGTTCTAAAATTTTCTTTAAAAATTTGTTTTTATGCCCCTTCGTAGAAACCTTGGAAAAAATTAGTACCTTTGTGTTCTGCATAAGTAGAACAGCACCATGGCATGCAAAGTCAGACAATTATGCTATGCAATATATTGTTTTTTTGTAAGACACATTGCTTTGGTCTTCTCTTGTTATGAGGTAAGCTCTTTTCTCATGTAGAGAAATGCAAACTTGCTGCAATCTGTTTTATGGATGTCTTTTTTGTACTCCACCACACCTTCTTCCCTGAAATATGTATTACCTTTACTTTTACAGAGAACTGGACTGGGCCAGTGACTTGAAGGGCCACTTCCAGGAAGTACTTTGACTGAATTTTTAAGATAATCTATAAATTTTAATGGAAGCTGTGTGTTTCAACACACTGGTCTCCTCCAATAATCTCAGCCGCAGAAGTGGTGTTGATGATACAACTTTCTGCTGAATCACAATGTAATAGAAATCCATGCACATTATTAGGGAAAGTCCTGTCTTCAGAAGAGTCTATAAAGCTACGTCCTGCCAGCTGGGGTTCATTGCTTCCATGGGGAAAAGGAAGGGAAGCGTTTCTTTGAGATGATTTATATGAAGAAAGCATATGGGTGACAGACTTTTAGAAACTCTAGCATTTTCTTCTCCTCTGCAGTTTCTTTCGGCAGCGGTAGTTGTTTGTAGCTGTAAATGGCTGAGTCACGAAGGACTGTCTTTCTCAAGCTATTGGGCAATAGACAGGTGATCCCTACAAAGCATTTTGTTTCCCTTCTGGGACAAAAAGTGTTATTATGAATGTAAGATACTATTATTAAAATTATATCAGTTTTATGTCAATGTCACTGTATTACTGAAAATCAATATCCACATACTTCGGTAACTTATGTTTGTATGTGACAATTTATTAAGTATAAATAAGGAAGTGTCCCTTCAGACCACAAAAAAATATAACCTTTAACCTCACAGAGAATACTGCGGATCTGTTCTTCTACAAAGAAAGAAGAATTATGAGATTAAAAAAGGTTGGCCCCTGTTAAGAACTAACATATGCTGGATGGGATATTTTTTCAAAGTACTTTTTTTCTGAGGGAGTAAAAAAAGCTGTTCAAATATTGCATTTATAACATTTAAAATGATATTTCATCATTCCTTTCCCAGAGAATGATAGCGATACTAGAGCAAGTGACAGAAATAACCTTTTAATAAAAGTGAATTTTTATAGTAGGACTGGATGGCTCAGGTTATTAGTAATGGAACATAGAACCTTTCCCTTCTAGCTCATCAGTTCATGTCCATACCTGGCTGGTAAAGACCCAAAATTATTGTCACCAGATGGCTGCTTGGGGGCCCAGAGGAAATGAGTTGGTGGTCTTGGTCCAGTCATTGGCACTAATTGCCATCCTTGCCGACATCCTCATTAGACAGGCGTAGAAGCAGCCCTGCCTTAATGAACTATTATATAGGCCTTCCATTATACCCCTACATCACACATCTGAATGCTTTACAGATATCAGTCAGACTGTCCTCACAACACCACTTTATTTATTTATATTTAGTCAGCAGGGACTCCAGCTTGTGGCTGGAGGAGCAGTGCACAGAGCCCCTGTGCTTAGTAAATGGGGTGCTGGAGACAGCGGTGGCATCTAGACACTGATTTCCTGTTACAACCCAAAGTGCAAAGCCACCTCCCTGCTTCACCTGAGGTGAAGGCAGGTGTGTGATAGAGAAGGGGCACTGGAGCTCTGTGCCCCTGTGATGTTTGCTTGATAAATACTTCCCAGCATTTGTATGCAATTGTGCTTGGGAAAGGTCCTGCCACACAGAAATTTACAGGGTGCTGGCTGGGGCCTGTGTTTTTACCATAGATGTATTTGAATAGCATGCAGAACAAGCTTGCCCAGACAAAATAGAAGCCTGTATTTTTGTGAATAGGGTGGCTTGTGACTGATGAAGCTTTTTTTCCCAGTTTGGCATAATAAGCAATTTACTTCCTTGCTGATATGGTTATTGTCACAGCTTTTGCACTAGTGTTTGATAGCATTGATTAGTTTGTGCTATGCTAATTTTTAGCACAAGGAGGGAATTGATTTACTTCAAGCTTAGTATATTTTAGCACTGAAGTGGAAATAATTCCATTGAAAATATGGAAAATGAGCAGTCACCTTAACAATTGAATAAATGACTTGACATTTGTGGGGCTAAAGTATTCAATAGATAAGAAGATTTTCATATTAAAAATAAATCATTGGCCTACCTATTATTTAGCTAGGCTTGGAATCATGAATAAAGGGTCTTCCACAGAAAGAGAGAAAAGAATATTGATTGTGCCTCTGTATGTTAAAAAAAAAATTAAATGGGTGGCATTTCCCAGTTCCTTATGGAAAAAGTCAGTGCTTCGGTTATGCTCAGAATAATTCAATAATTTCTAAAGCAGTTCTTCTGCCAAGAGGTCGTAGATAATGTGATTCCCTGTTTCTTCTACAGATACTGGGTACAAATTGTCTAATAGGGATTCATACACAAATTATTCACCACTTGGAAGTGTGCTGCCATTCAACTGTGCTGAAAGAAAGTGAAGAAGTCTTGCACCAAGCAAGAGGGAAATAACAGAGGAGTGGAATCTGTCTGGGGAAAGAAGAAAAAAGGTTACAGTCATAAAACTCGTCTAGCAAAGGCTGCTGGTAGGTCTAGTGGAACAAAACTTGCTGTGAAACAAATATTGCTTATAAATCTTATAAAATTGAGCACAAAAAATGTTATAAAAAATCTGGAGAAGGCAGTCAGTCCACTATGTATTTGTTTTGCTTTTTATGACTGCTTCTCTACTTAATACTTTTGCCCACGGGGCCCCACCTCACACAAGGCAGTGCAAAGGAATGATGTTGTTTGACTCCAATCCATCTATTCACATCACTTGTGAAGAAGAAACAGGGATGAGGACCATGACTCTGGTCTCAGCCCCATTCACTTCTTTGGGCATACACACTGAGACAGAGATTGCATCTGCTCTCACACAGCCAGATGAACAGCATGCATGATCCTCACTTTCTGTTTTCTATCCTTGACATGTAAATGGGCAGACATCTTCCTGTCACTGGGGCTTTGTAAAGGTAAGTTCATCTTTGATCATAAATTCCAAAGAAAATGCTAGAGGATGATACTATAACAGAAGAAGCTTGGAGGAAAATTAATAATAGTGTATTCGGTGCTGAGTTTGGGTGGTTTATAGTAAATAGTATAAGTCACAGATGAGTGATGGGAATAAAAGAAATAATGAACAATCACACATTCAGTGCACTGAATGAGACCTCCTATAGAAGTAAGTATGTTACCATATAATTAACATCTGTATCATGATGCATTTCTACACAGGAGGAAGATTAAATTTACAGAGGAAACCTTTGTTTTAGTCTTCTCAGCGATGATCTTATGGCCTGAATGCCCTTTTAAAATAAGGGATGTTGAAGTGGAAAATTCTCATATCTAATTTTTTATACATCATTGTAATGTCAACAGCAATAATGTAGAAAAGCTACTTATCAGTGCCCCACATCTTCCTGCCCCGTTAGGGTTAGATGTGTTGTGACAGTAAGTTTACTCCAGCACTGACTTTTTCAATGCTATGGCAACAGCAGTAAATCTACTAAGACCCATGACAGCTGCTGTATTTCCCCTTATGCTACAGCAGGACCATGCTCACAAAGCAAATTGCAAACCCAGGCTCTTGTGTTCCGTAGCACCTTTGGCCTCTGTGCAGCAAACCTGCTTAATGTCCCCTCGCTGAGGCACAAAATGCAGCTGTCCCACATACAGCTTGCACGAAGTGAGAAGGTGTCTGTGGTCTCTTATGTGGATGCAGGTTCCTGTAGATGACACATCGCCATCATAAGGCTTATGGCCTAGCGGTGCAATTTCCTGAAATTGCTTGCTGTTGCTGTAGCAGTGGGAGAAGTCAGTCCATTTCAAAGGTCTGGAAAGACAGCTGCAGTGAGAGACTTGAGGCTTTATACTGGAACTGTAGCCAGTTTATAGTTTGTAGTCTTGGGGAAAGGCAGAAGAGTATGGCCTATTCAGAGAGATGGCTCTGGTCACTTAGATAGCTGGGACTCATCTGCTCCTTTGAAAGCCAGCATTGAAAAGGTTGCAGGAGCCAATACTGATTGACATTGACATGTCCTGGAACTACTGGAAATTAAGTAATGATTTGGTGGGTTTTTCTTCAAATGGCCGTGTCCCAGCACAGCACTGAAAACTAGACCATGGTTTCAATTCAGCTTTGGAGGTAGACATTTCTCTAATTGCAATTTACTTCTTGAACATCATTACCACTGCCCAATACTACTCTCTGAGGAGAAAAACAATCTTATAAGACCAGTCTAACTGGAACGTCTGAGGTTACAAGTTGTTTCTTGAATGTGAAACACTTTTTACAACTTTTCAGGCATAAAATTCCAGATTTAGAATAAACCATAAGCCAGCTGTGGAGTTTGTCTAATATTGTGGTTTTTCTAATTTTCTCTGTTTTCTTTCCCACTCTTTCCCTCAAGGTGCATTTTCTTTGATAGGAAGTATAACAAATTCACCATAAAAAATGCAAGAATAATTTCATTTGGTACATAAAATGGACTGATTTTCAGAAAGTGCTGAACATCTACTCTGAAATTTGGACTGCTTCCAAATGTTAAATAGATAGAATTACTAGTCACTTTGAAAAATTAGGCTTAAAATACTATACCATTAAGTTTGTGGCAGATGAGTAATCCAATATTTTAAACATTGGACATAAACTAATACAAATGTAGTAAAGTGTCTTCAAAATGTAGATAAATCTTTTTGCAATATACTATGTGTCTGCTCTAAGATATATGAGAACATGTTGTGGTTTATTCTGTCAGGTTTGTTAATGTCCACATTAAAGGATATCCAGTTACTTCCTCTGCATGATAAATTCCTAAAAATATAAAAAGATATGAGTCAATGTAATCTTGTCCTTTACTGAGAATAGGAATTTCAACAGTAACATCATTATGTATAGGTAAAGTAGTTCTTCCTCAACTGGAAAACTAAGATGTGGTACATGGCAGGACCTAGTATAAAGGAGATAAAGAACGTTTAGCACAGCCAGCCCCAGAAAGGGCCAGATCTTACTAGTGAAGTAAGATGTATCACATACACCAATCTCATAAGAACTATAAGTAGAAAGATAAGGCATAAAAGTATTTTTATTCATTGCTATGTTTTCTTGACTGCCACTTGGAAGAGAAGATGCAAAACATATTTTGGATTGAAGAAACAAGGTATAAAATTGCGCTGGGCCTCTGCACTGCCAGCACGGTAGAGGCTACTGGAATACTGTTCTGATTTTCAGACACCTGACAAAGGAGTGTCTAATGAAAGGGCAAAGTGCAACTCAAAACAAGTGTAACCACATTATTTCAAAGGTGTTCTTTGGCATTAAAATACATACAGCTCTTGGGAGGATAATTATTTTGGGACTGTTTGAGATAGACTTGAGTTGAACAAGAAGGAATTCCAATCAAAATCAAGATTCTTTCAAGCACTGGGTCTTACATGAAGAGTAAGTGGTGTGTATTGAGTACCACAACTGTAATCAGAACAACCAGAGATTGCTGTAGGACAGCTGTAGAATTGTGGAGAAACAACTGTAACAGTGACAGAGAGGTATTAGAAACTTGCTGCACTGGCTTATTTGTGTTTGCCAATTTGTTACCTTTATAAATCTCCTTCTGCATTTTCAGAAAGTGTATGCTGCATAAAGTCGTCTGTCTTAGAGTAAGCTGAAGTGGGGATGGAGGGGCTGTATGGAGCCACTGCCAGTCCAGAGAAAGAGAATTCTTTGCTAGTAGGTGGCTATTCAGCTCTTGCTTGATCATATGAAAAAAAAAAAAAAAGTTTTCACATTTTAGTTTCACTAGTTGCAGACCTAATGCCCCTCTCTTGGGTCACATAATGAGAATTAGAGGCATATTTCTTACCGCAGTGTTGAGAGACCATTTTCTGGCAGTTAATTAATGCTCCATTCTTACCTAGACTCAGAGGAATTTCAGTCTTCTTATTACTTAAAGAATTTTTTTTAAATGAAGGCAGCCTTTTTCAGGGAGAAGCTATATCGTCGGTATCTGAGGTATTATTGTTTCTTCTTCTATTTCAGATTTCTTTAGACACTTCTTTACGATCTTAAAGCTTTTGAATGACATTTCTTATTCTCTGTAATTCTTGCAATTCTAAGGAATCAAGGAATTTAAAAATCAAAATGACTTGCAATATTTTTTGTGTTTTTTTCAAAGTCTTATCTACTTCAGTAGTAGAAGGCTAGCTGATGTAAAAGGAAAAGATAAAGAAAAGGAAGAATATGTATGGCAGTGGGAGAAGTATGATTTACTTCAGATTGATAGTAGTAGATCTGGATACGACTGTAGGTAGTCCTTGATATAAAACCCAAGTGACATCATCAGGAGCTGCAGGGAGGACCGTCTGTAGCATTAGTTCAGTTTTAATTTAAAGCATGTAGATTTGTTATCACATCAGAGCAATAACAGATGTACAGTAGTAGATCACGGAGGCAACACAGAGCAAAGATTGCTTTCATGTGTTTTGTGCCTGTTGATCTGCCTGTACTCAGAATGCACAAAAAAGGGTGATCTAGGTTATCCTATAGTTTTGGAGTGGGAAACCCATACAGAATGGCCTTGAGAGGCTTGCCACAGGACAGTTGAGCAACAGGAAGTGCGTTTAAAAAAGGCAGTGTCCCCTGACCTCAGCAGAGTCTGTGACCTCCTGCTTTTCTGGAAGTAGGATGGTTCCAACCCACTGGTATGCAACATATTTCCTCTCACTGAGTTTACTGTCAGAGTGTCTCACTGAGTTTTCTTCCAGCATGCTTGAGATCTTATTTGTCAAAGAAAAATGAAGTTTGGCACACCGGCCTTACCTGTTGCCAGTTTCTCATCTAGAGAATTCAGTCCTTTGATGTCTTTTCATAAAAATGAGGCTATATCCACCACCTTCTTTAGATGTAACTGCTCAGAAAAGAAGTCACTCTGCAAGGCATTTCGATTTACATTACTTTCTTTTCAGGTAGCGGATGTTACTTGAGCAAGTGATCAGATCAGATGACCTCCAGAGATCTCTTCTAACCTCAACCATGTATTTGTGTGGTTCTGTGATTTATTCTGTCGCTATGAAAACAGTAAAAGTTTGTGGCAGTGAATGCCTGTTAAAGGATAAAGTTGTGGGAATTGGAAAACTGTGAGTGCTGATCCAGATCTTAACAGTGTATTTTATGGCTTGGGGAAAGTCATTTTGCACCTTGACGAGATTAACCATATCAGTAATTACGGATATTTCTTCAGAATCTGCACCACTATTCTGTTGTGCGGATTAATTAGCTAATGTTTCATTGGTGATTTGCATATGTAAATGATGTATGAATGCTAAATAGTTATTAAACTCTGTAATTTGCTGCTGGTGCTTGCATCACATAGTAAGTACCACTTTCTTTTCCAGTGCATAAAGGTTAATAGGCTTTGCTCAAGAGTAGACTTTGCCACCATGACAAAACAGCAGCTGATAGTCTTCGTAGTCTTTCATATATAGACTTCTATAGTCTTGTAGGGCATTTAATCGAATAATCAAATTGTTCTTAAAAATGCAAATGCTGCCTACCAGCATTTTGTATAAAATTTACTGTAAATTTTTTGGTCTGGTCTCTGCTATCCAGATAAAAGAGGGTTTTTTTCTGTGTTTTTGTTTTCTGGCTCAGTGATAGAAAAGAATATGTAAAATGGTCTAGTATGTTTTCTGCTATTCATTTTATTTTTTTTGACAAAAACTGTGGAATATATCTTGCATTATCCATCAACATACCATTCATGTGATGCCTAATTCTTCTCAGATACAGGATATTTGAAGCTCCAACTTACCTACCATTTCCCTATCACTGTGAAAACAAGCAGCTTATAAGCAGCAGATCTCTGAAACTTGCACTATTTCAAGGGGAAAGACCTGGGTGAAAATAAATGGTTATGTTTTCAGCCAGAAATAAATAAGGCATGGACTATGGCTCTCTCATCTACAAATGAGTTTTATTAAAGAGTTAGAGCAAGCCTTAGTTTACAAGATATTCAGAACCATATGTATGCATTAATTAAAGGAATGTGGAGGAGGAGGAGGGGATCTGAGAAAATAACAAAGCAGCAGTGTATGCGTGCAATGATTTTTCATTCTGTTTCGCTTCAGCTCTGCCCCTGCAACAGAGGATCTAATCAATCTGCCGGCTATTAAGTTTGTTAATTGATAATGCATACTAATTAGGCTGTGCGCAGTTACTTAAGAGACTTTGCTAAGGTGATTGTAGGCACAAGTCCAAATGGAGTTTAAAGTATTCTGTGTGAGGTTAAAACCCATCAACCAGAATAGATGGATTTTATATTATAACAGAAGGCACAACATACCCGTAAGTATTTAATGTATTGCACGGTTATCCATTGTTACACATTCTAAATCTACTAAACAATTAAAAATACAGGAGCAGCCTCCAAAAATCTTAGCAAAAGAAGGTATGTGTATGAATATGTAAGCATAGTAAGGAAGGGGAAAACTGGTTTGGTATTAAAATAGGTACTTATATTAATTTTCACACCTAGGAACAAAAGTATGTAGCTCTGCTGCAGGGGAGGAGCAAGCATAATGAGAACACGGCCTAATCTAGCTTTATGAATGCTTCAACAATAAGCCACGTAAAAATGACATGCCTTTCTGCCCCCATCCAGTAGGGCAATAAACCAGTAATGGCATAACAGAATGAAAAGCCTGTCAGCTAGCAATTCACAATGTATACATAAAGTCAGAGCTATTGTTTGTATAGTTTTACATATAGTTTAACACATTACTATAAACCTTAGAGTTTCCTTTCAGTTTCTAGTGGTTGTATATGTGCAGTTTGAAGTGTTCCTGACCTTAAGAAAGTCATTTCTTATGTATTAATATTCTTGCCCTCCCTCCCCCACCACCTTCTTCTATTCTACGCATCATATAAAATGAAAGTTCTTCGCAGTGTGAATTTGGAGTTGGCAGGCACTAGTGATGGAGGTAGTGGGCATTTAATTAGTGAGTGAATTGTATTCTCATGGTGTGACTGTTGGACCTAAAATCCAAGCTGTAGTGCTTTATTTTAACTATATGAAAATGCCCTGGTGCCACAGTTTGGTACCTGGGAAACTATCTTTAAGCACTGAGTAGTTAAAAAACAAAAGAAAAAACAAACAGCTAGAGGTAGAACCAATTTCATGTCTCAAAACCCTGTTGAAGAAGATTCTTTGAGGTATGTCATGCTGAAAGAAGAATTACTCCAGTAAAGATTTTTTATTATCTGCATGCAGACTACAGACACGTTTGAGGCAACTAGATGACTGTATCAATAAAAATGCAACTTTTCTATATCTAAAGAAAGATGCAAGAAAGTCTGTGATAGCAGAACTGTAGAGATTCTCGTGAATCTGGAGATGATGGGGACCAGATTTGTTCATCCCAACACAAGCACTTTTCTGAGGTGCTTGAATTGAGCTTTTTGAAACTGTGGGGCCTCCTCTGCCTTAATGGGGAAAGATGGGCACTTACAGAAAGTAATTCTGACCACCTAAGGTTATAATTACTCTCGGGAGGTTCCTTTTGCTCCATGGACCTTAGAGTGTTCTACAGGAGGATGTGATTTCTGATGCACCAAAAAGTGTCTAATGTGAGAGTATAAAGGAAGGTTGGGTGGATCCATATTGACCACTTTTGCCTGTTTCCAAAGAGCAAAATGATTCAGGGATAATAGCCGCATCTATCTATCTATATACAGTATAAATATAAGAGAAATTACACCACTGCTCACTGCTTGTATGGTGACCTCACATGTCAGCAACAAATATATGTTCTGAAGAAGTCTATCTTACACCAGCAATAAGCTGATCACTGGTAATTATGAAAGAAGCTAGATGAATAACTTTATTGATTAGCTCTGAAGGGGAGCCTGCAGCAAGGTACAGCATGGGCTCTTATATTTTGATGTGTGGTTGAAACACTCAGAGTTTGCTTAGCCATTGAATAGCATTAAAGGCTGCCCTCTGAACAAAATAAAAGGACAGGACAGGTTAAATCATGCTATGCGTCTTCAAGAGACCTGCCTGTTCCAGGAATATTGCACCTGCATTATTGAAGAGGATTCTGCTGTGACGTCTCTCTTTAGTGCACATCAGTGAGATTTTAGCCCATAATGTCAACTAAAACGAAGCAAATAGTAGGAAAAATGTTCCGCGAATATTTGCTCAAAGTGGAAAGTGGATTTCAATTAGACGATGTTTGCAATGCTTTCACGTTTTCTTTCCAGGAACACTTGAGTGCTCAAGCTTTATTAGTATGAATAACTCATGAAAAAGTGAATGCGAGCTCAAATATTCACCAAAAGCAGATTTTGAAGAGAAAATTCACTCAAGAAGTGTGTGACTAATTTTGAATAAGAAGTACATCTGAGAATTTTACAGTGTTACTGTCTCTTTGTGGGCAGTTTGCAAAGAGAAATAAAGGTAATATCTGTAGAATAATTTTCAGCAAATAAAATGTTCACTCAGCTCTAATGTAGAAAACCTCCCAGTGCCACAGTCATTTCTGAAAGGATAATATTCAGTGTTCCCGGTTTGTTATGAGATGAAATTTTCTAGCACCTAGGACTCCCATAGACTCAAATAAAATTTGGGATTGTTTGATACCCTCAGAACTGAATCCCTGATCACTAATTCTGGCTAGTTTTTATTTTCTTGCTGTAGTTATTACAGGTTTACACTTTTAGAAAATTGTGTCTACTCTCCCACTTGTGTCAGGGAATTTTTCTTGATGAGCCAGATGAAATGTACAAAGTTAAATTTTTTTGTTGTTGTTGTGCATATTTTTTTACATTATGCACTTCTTTACTGTATTCTATAGAACTGTATTTAAGATTAAACAGATGCATTCTTAAAGATATAAATGTCTGCATGAACTTGCTGGACTGTAGTGTCACAACTCAGTATGGGTTGACATTTTGTTTCAATGCGACTCCTTAGAGTTCAAGAAACTATTTAGTGGAAGCAAGAATATAATCCACTGGTTTTAATCAAAATATAAATATTGCAGCTAAGGGCAGAGAATTTAGAAATGAGAACAGCTTCACAGGATACATAATATTGAAAGTAATTCTACACTACGAGGAAATCAAACCACGTCTGAATATGAATGTTCAGAATTTTCCCCTCTCCACCACATCAGATGCTTCTTTTTACTCTCTTGCTTTCTTTCTGATTCTTCCTGTCTTCTTTCACAAAGGGGAGAAGGAATGTTATTGCCATCTCCTACTGCTAACACTGATATAGAAGGCATGACAAGGAGCTTCTCATATCTGCATGTCATGCTCCTCCATCTTTATACAGAACCAAAAGAAAAAGATGAAAAAAATAACCAGAATTATACAGAGAAGAGTATTCTGTCTTTCATTAAATACCATGCACAAAGAAAAATTATCAGCGTTCAGTTTACTGCTCCTGTGTGAACTAAATTATGTGGACTTAAAAATGCAAAGATGAAGATGAATGAAACTATCTCTTGCTTAGCAATCAAATATAAAATAAACATTTGCCTAAAATGATTGCTGTTGCTTAATATGTTTTACAAGAAATAAGATACTCTATTGTAACATTTCTCAGAATATGTAGTGCTTTGTTTTTCTACAGTACTATTTTGCTGATCATTAAAATATGAAAATGGATCCTTTTTGCCAGTTCAACAGCAATTTCCTTATATAAAATATGCTTCTAAATAGAATAAGAAAGGATGTATTAAATCGGTTAAAGAACAAACCATTAGTGAGCCTCAGAGAAAAAAAAATCTGCATATGTGAAAACAAGAAGGGAAGAGTACTATGCACATAGTAATTATTGTAATTCATCAAACCACAGCATATCTACTAGCATTGAAATTATATTACCTAAACAGCAGAGACATTCTACATAGCCTGAAAAATTCTCTACTACGCTATAGTATGAGATACAAATAACTCACTTATATCCCACCTGAAGCACATATATGTGATCTCTCTGAAGGTTGTGTCATGTAATTCATAGGTAGACTCTTCCAAGGAGAAAATCAGAAAGCAATGATTTGTATCTCATACTTTAATGTTTTAAAATGTAATGACCGTAAAACTTGTATATTTTGATAACTTTTGACTATAATGTGTTTAAGTAAGCATGAAATAATGAATAACCTCCAGTTCTGCAACTTTCTGTGTGCAGCTGTTTTCCTCTGAATATTTACTAATCAGAGTAACTCATAGAATGGGCTATTATTAGTTACTAAAAGGGACCTTCTCCTCCTTTATCAAAAGGTTATTAACTTTAATAATTTTTAGTCCACCAAAAGCTGCAACAAAATTGACCTCCATCTTAAATTTTTGTGCTTGTTAACATGTTTCTTTAAATGATGTTTGGAAAATTCCTTCTTCCAATGAATAAACCAGTCTTCAATTCTGTCGGTTGTAACAGAAATTCATTGGGTTTTTTTATTTTTATAAAAAAGCACAGGAAAGATAAAAGTATATGCAATAACTTTGTATAATGTCATTCAAGTATATGAGCTATTAAAGTGGATGTGTGCCACAAGATGTATTTTAGATGCTGATGTGTATGTCTCTCACAACTCAACCTCCTGCATCAGATGAACTTCAATCCCCATGTTTCTCACTTCAAGCCTGAGGTAAAATGGAATTGAAGACTTTGCTTTCGATTTTGCTGTTCATTAATAGCTTCAGTTTACCTCTTGCTTTTGTGATTTTGTAAAGGAAGTCATTGCCTTCAGTAGGGTTTCTCCTGATTTATATCAGTATGAGTAAAAACTCATATTGGCTCTTTTCTCTCTGAAGATGTTGCCCATGAGATATGTCAGCATAATGACTCAGGAAAATGAAGTCATGGACCAGACAAGCCTCCGAGAGAATGAGTGGCCTTGCACACTTGACTGGTCCCCACATCAGTGTGTGCTGATCCTGCCGTGATGAAGGCTACCTGGGGAGGTGCCTGACATCCTCTGTGCCAGCTCAATCTGTTCTCTGTGGCAACAAAGGTGATAACTGTTTTGTGGACGTTTGTCCTCAAAGAGAACATTTCTCTTACCAATAAGCTATTCACCTTTAGTAATTGCAAACTTTTGGAAGATTTTTTTGTGTGTGTGCTAGAGATAAAAGACCTCATGTCCCAGTAAAACACTGGAAGACTAATTTGGTCTCCTATCTGAACAGAATATTGGTATCTGCCTACATAATCAAAGAAACAGCGTATAGAGATTTATTTCATAGTGGGACTTGTGCCACAAAACTGTAAAGCAGTTTGTTGAAGATCATTTGTCAAGTTTTAAGTCATAACTGGTTGCTAATAAGGGACATTAAAAATGAGGAAAAAGAACATCTGATTAATAGCTTTACCTTTAAACACAATTATATAAAAAAATATTAAAACTTTATACGGTCAATAGTTTTGAAAGATGAATTTGGCCAGTTATATTCCTTGCATAAAATGTAACAAAGACACCTGGAATTATAGCGTCCTTTGCACTGTGGATGTCATATTACGTTTTTTGGTGTTTACGTCAATTTAGTATTTCACGTATTATTAATAATTCCTCATTACATAAAATTATTACTAAACTGGCAATTAAGTGAATGTGAAGGATCCATATGCTAAAGTGTTTGTAACATTTCAATTATGAACTTCACATCAGATGTCTTCCAGTGTACATCAATAACATTAATGAACAATCTTTTTGCCAAAGCCACCCAAATGAGCTGCGCTACTGTATTACATTTTCACAGAGTCTTGGCTACATCTTCATAAATATTTGGATATTAGCATCAGGAGGAACCAGGTAATCGTCTTTCAAGCACTATAGCAAAAAAAAAAAAAAAAAGATTTCTTCATATTCCAGGCATAAATATTTCTCCTAATGGAAAATTCCTTTTCAACCCGTCTTAATCATCTTGATTTTATGCTTGGTGTTTTTCTATCCATTTATTATTCCTCCTCATGATTTAAACTAAAAAGAACTTCCTAAGTCAAGTCAAGGATGTTTCCCTCCTCACCTTACTTACAAAGACGGGTATATTCTTCTAAAATAAACCAAATATTGCTCAGACAGTAGCCTGGACAACTTGTGTACTGTGAATCATAATAGTATTTTGTATTTCATACTTCTAGTCTATGGACCACTTAGATTAACTGCCAATGTCTCTGTAAAAGAATAAATGAAGTATTGTTGAAAGACAAAGATTCAGAAAAGTAACAACTGAATAAAGCCAACACCACCAGCACAGAACTCTGCTGTGCATTTACTCTACTAAAGACACCAAGAATGCTGCAGAAAAGAAAAGCATATTAGTAAGACAAGCTAACTTTAGAAACATTCTTCCCTTCATCTTTAGCTTCCTGGTTTAGTCCACCTAGGACCTCTTTGACTCTGTATGAGAGGGACAGTGTAACCACCTGTGTGGCCTGCCTTCCTGCATTGCAGATGTTTGACTAGAGGTCACTGCCAATACTGATAAGGCACAAGATGTGTGGTTTTCCTGCTTACTCCTCTTTAAAAATAAAATATACGTGTATCCTGCCTCAGTACTACTGCAGAGGGTGAAAAGATGAGATAGACAAATTGTAGAGGATTTGTTCAGTGATGTTCAGATATAAAAGACTTGACTGTTACAGTAGCAGGCTCTTGTAATGCTTCTGTGATATGAGGTAGCAGCAAGTTGAGAAGCAGTAATATCTAATTTATCCCAACAACTGAAGACAGGCAAATTTGAGATTACTTCTCCTTGACTTACCATGCTTGAGTGAGGTCTCTAACCAGGGCTCAATACAGAAAAATGGAATACATTTATTTTTTGATTGAGAGTTTTAAGATTTCATAGAATCATAGAACGGCATGGGTTGAAAAGGACCACAGTGATCATCCAGTTTCAACCCCCCAGCTGTGTGCAGGGTCACCAACCACCAGACCAGGCTGCCCAGAGCCACATCCAGCCTGGCCTTGAATTCTTCCAAGGATGGGGCATCTACAACCTCTCTGGGCACCTTGTTCCACTGTGTCACCACTTTGTGTGTGAAAAATTTTCTCCTAATATCTAACCTAAACCTTCCCTGTCTCAGTTTAAAACCATTCCTCCTTGTCCTATCACTATCCACTCTCATTAACAGCCATTCCCCCTCCTGTTTATACGCTCCCTTCAAATACTGGAAGGCCACAGTGAGGTCTCCCCAGAGCCTTCTCTTCTCCAAGCTAAACAAGCCCAGTTCCCCCAACCTTTCTTCATAGTAGGGGTGCTCCAGCCCTCTGACCATCTTAGTGGCCCTCCTCTGGACCCACTCCAAGAGCTCCATGTCCTTCCTGTACTGGGGCCCCAGGCCTGGATGCAGTACTACAGATGGGGCTCAAAGGAGCCGAGTAGAGGGGGACAATCACCTCCCTCTGTCTGCTGGCTACCCCTTTTTTAATGCAGCCCAGAACACAGTTGGCCTTCCGGGCTGCAAGCACACACTGCTGGCTCATGCCCAGCTTCTCGTCCACCAGGACCCCCAAGTCCTTCTCCGTAGGGCTGCTCTCAAGGAGATCTTCCCCCAGTTTGTATAAATACCTGGGATTTCCCTGGCCCAAATCTAGTACCTTGCACTTAGTAAGGCGACCCATCACTGTGATCAAATTGTGTTCAGTGCATATGCAATCTATTCCTTTTCAGCTCTTACCAAAAGCATATGCAGAGGCAGGTCAACCATCTTACACAGCTTTCCAAAAGCCTATACCACACTGACGTTTTGTGGTACAGTCCCCTAAGTCTCTTAGCACAAAGACACTTCATTCCACCTCTTTTCTATTTGTGGACAAGTCTGTTCTTTGAAAAGAAATCAGATATTACTTTAACAATCTTACAGAAATGTGGATTTGAACAAAAAGGGATCTGGGGAAGAATGCTCTTCCAAATTATTAAGGTAAGCACTGGGAGAAGGGAATTTTGTTTCTCCCCGAGGCTAAAAAACTGCAGTAGCCACTTACTCTGCATGTAATGTTTTTTCTTATCTTAAGCTGTCATTTTAACTATTAGAGAAATATTCTGCCTTTTTCAACAAGGTTTCACAGAATACTAGATGTACAAGTACCTGTTTGCTTGGAGAAGATAATTCACTTTCAGGAAAACACTTCGCACAGAATTTCCAGTAGTAGATAAATAATGTAAATGCCTAGTCTATGATTTCTAATTCTTCCTGACTGGTTTGTTACGAGGGAGTGGAAAACATTTATTTTTATCTCTTTTTAAGCTTGTTTCTGTTGAGAACTCAGAAAAAAATGTATCCAAAATTACTCATGACTTCAACTCTTTTCTTGTTTCCTCAGAAGATTAATTAGATAAACAATTTTATATAAGCATTTCTCTGGATGTGATATCAGAATTCACAACGTGTCTCTTTTGAAAAGGCAGTGTGGTCTTTGGAGACTGATCTGGATTTTGAGTCGTCTGAATGGTGAACTTTTGTTGTCAGAGCTCCTGACCAGAATGAACATCCACTCTGCCAAAAATCTTCCAGCATGTCTTTCTGAACCAGCTGAATTTTCTTGCTTGAAGCTGGCATTACTATTCTTCATAGTTTATGAAATGGGGAAAGGGCAAATCAAGAGAGTTTGCCTAGAGGATATTTGCACATATCCCAATTGTTTCATTCTCCTCAATATCCCTTTGCATCCTTCCGCTTTCTTTGCCTTTCACCTACTAACTTCTCACACACACACTTTCATACATTGATTTGCCCTCCAGCTTTTCTCTCTTGTGATCATCTACTTCTCAACTGTGCTCTCTGTCACTTTCTTCCTTGTAAAATCTCTTTCTCTGCTGAAAACAGCTTCTTCTTTACTTTTGTCCTCTTTCAAGTGGCCGGGTGAGTCCAATTTCTTTTGACTTCAAACCTTGCATCTGCCTACAGAATTTTTCCTCAATCTCTTCTTTTTCTCCCTCCAGTACCTTCATATCCAATACAACATCTATGTCATTTGTAGCAATTTGATTCAATGTAATCTGTCATGTCTTATGAATGAAGTGTGAACATGAGAATAAGAGGAAGAGAAAAGAGGCATACTTGGGATTTTTATTTATTTAACTGTGAATAGCAAGTATCCCTAAGGAAAAGAAGAGAGTAGTTTTAAAATGACCTCAAAATATTGTCTGTGTGGTTGTAGTATTCTTACTTTGTGCTACTGTATAAAAGGTATCATCACAGATATGATGTACAAATTAGGCTGATAAAGACGGGTATAATTAGTATGTTATTTTTAGAAGTAAGTTACTGAAAAAACAACATCAATTTCTGATAGTTTAGTAAAAGATATTGACTTGTTAGAGCAGGTCAGCATTTCTGTTCTGATTAAAAACTGAAGACAAGATTTTGATCAGAGACACAAATTAATCCATCTGAAAAATCATTGTTATGTTATGCCATACTGGAGTTTCATGATCATGTTTTTCGTTATTAATTGGCCCTCGCATGGGACGTGATGCACCAGGAGCTCTCTTCCCAACAAAGGAAGGCATCCTGGAGTATTGTGTACTAAGGAGGATATATGGCAAGAGAGTCCAAACCTGAAGAACAAGTGGGCCATTTGTCAACCGAGTGGACCTGTAGTATTCTGGTTTTTGAACTGATATTAAAACATTCTCCACTGAATATATTTTAGAAATATTTTTTTTTCAAAAGACCACTATTTTGTCTTTTTTTAATTTTTAATACAGTTGATTATAAAACACAATCAAGTAAAGCCAATTTGAATAGAAAAACCTGCAGTCTGCAAAGCTACCAGCCCTAGGAAAGCTTTTGGTGAACAGTTAAGTAGGCAGCCATGCAAGTTAGAGCTGCCCTGAAGTAACTTTAACACTAAAGACAGTGTTTCTGTCTTTATCTTGTATGTGTTTCAATATTATGTTGTTTTCTTTGTAATCTTCAATTTCTTTCTCCATAACAAACAAACAAACAAACCAAAAAAAAAAAAAAACAGACTTTAAAAAGGCTTTGTTTAGAGAAATTCTTGCCTTTATTGAGAGATTCATCCCATTTTCTGACACTGTGAATAATATACTATTCTCAGAAAAAAACTGTGAGAAATATGCCTTTAGCTTGCTAAAAATACAACTAAATAGTTCATTGCTGGTTAAGTCTAACCAGCTCCATGATGCTGAATGTCCTATTTGCTTCTTCATCTATCTCAAATACCACTTTCATTCTATTTTCTTCTGTTATTTTTTATTTGAATCTATACATTGGTGCTGAAATTTAATCCCTCAAATTATGTAGCATCTTGGATTCACTCCAAAAACAGCCTTGGACACCAGTGTGCAAATTCTGAGGTACCAGTTCTACAGCAAAATCAGAAGCATACAGTGTTCAGGAAGCACACAGACTGGATAACAGATTAATTAGAACAAGAACAGGGAAGTATAATGTTGATGGGTATGATAAGATATCAACTCAACCATTAGCAGTTTGTGCACAGTCAATTTCGTTTGTTGGCATCCCAGCACACTAGAACTTTAGTGTGCAATTTGAGGGTAAATGAGCAGTGTCCAGTATCCAGAAAAAGAGCTAGATGAAGCTCTGATTTAACAGTGATGAGCTTGGGCAAAGTGACTTCCACGAAGAAGGACTCTGTAGGTGATGTGAGAAGTTGCACAAAGATACACTATGGCACTGTTTGTGGCTTTAGCAGCAACATTCTCCTTAGGAGATGGGGCTTTAAGGTGTTGTGTTGGATGGACACACTGGCTTTCACCAGTGCTCACCTGGATGTCTCTGCAGTATTCTTTTGCTGTGGGCCTTGGATATACATAGGTGCCTGATCATTGGTCTCTAATAAAGATTTGGAACAGGATCTGCCTGTTGAGTTCATGTAGGAAGATATTCTTCAGTTGAGCTCTCATATTCACTCCACAATTCACACACAAATAGGCTATTTAAACCGTGTGGACAAATCTCTCCATTCTTCAGTTCCTGAGAACTAATGGATTTCATCTTTCTTTTTCTTGCTTCATCTTTTCTTTTCTTTTCTTTTCTTTTCTTTTCTTTTCTTTTCTTTTC
>NW_024962268.1:4008827-4014810 GCF_019238085.1 Lagopus leucura | reverse complement strand
TTCTTTTCTTTTCTTTTCTTTTCTTTTCTTTTCTTTTCTTTTCTTTTTTGATTTTGACTTTGCTTTCCTCTCTCTGATCTATTTATGTTCCTATTCACAAAAAGCACCACTCAGAACACTGATGTGAGGGCAGCTGCTGCTGATTTTCAGTCTTAATTTCCTTTGAAAACCAGCATTAATTTTATGTTCAATTATAATGTCCAAAACTGGATACTTCCCAGGTGCTTTGACATAAATACTTGAATTTATGTGGCCCTGTCACACAACAAGATCCTTCAGATCTTCTCCACTATTCCAGCAGGCCAAGATGAGAATTTTATCAGTGAGAATCAATTCATAGCCCAGCTTCTCTGCAATCTCTTTTTCAGTAGATCTGATTAACAATGGTTTGTCTTTATAAAGTGCGATCCTTTCTTCCTGGAGCTGCTGGGTGGAGGAAACACCAGAGCTTCTTCTTTACTATTGCTACAGAGTGTTTTGACACCCTTTGTTCCCAGTTTTGCAGGTGCAAGAAATAAATTTTACTGCCTCTTCCTTCTCAGGGAGTGTTTTCCACTCTTGCCGAGAGTGGAAGCAAAGCACTGAGGAGGAACATCAGCTAAAATCTGCAGCAGATCTGAGTGAATAAAAGAAACTCTTTCATGAGAAATTCTAACTAAAGGTAAAAAGACTCTTCCTGGGGAAAGGAAGGAGGTCTTTTTACATCCCTCAAATGATTTTTACTTAAACTGACTGGGAAACCAAGCCATGGCATCTGACACTCACTTTTAAATAACAATCACTGTAATCAGTGTGAGTCACACAATAACATACACTTTCCACTTTCCACATACATTTTAGAAATGGAAGTGGGAATGGTAATGTCAACAGAGACAGAGCTAACTGCAAGTAGGTGCTAATATTGAATGCACGTCTTTCCTCTGTAAATGGCTACTTTGGCTGCATGCTGTAATGATGTTTTTCTTTTTATGGAATCGATGAGTGTGGAGAAGCAGCCCACAGAGTAACAAATAGGGGACTTACTGGAGGCAAAATAAAATATGCTTGATGGACTCTTGACAGAAATACAGCGTAAATCAACTTTATTAACCATTCAGACATGGAGGGCAGCTACAGTATGTCCCCAGCATAATAGCAGAAAACTGAAGACAAATACTATTTGGAAACAGCAGAGGTATCGCATCCTGCTCTCACAAGGTAAGTCACTCGCACAGCTTGCTCTCTTGCTCAAAAGCATAGGGGAAACCTGAGCTGCTATCATCCTGCTAGACAATTCTATGATACTGTAAGATGCCCTTGTGCTACAGGCAAGAAATAGCAAAGCAAAGGACTCAGCTCCTGTTACGTCCCATTGAGTTGCCTTTGCCTGGCTGTGACAAAACTAGATCACACTATCTTCCCAACTGCCCTTATTCAGTGGGAGAGCCTACAAGTAAATAGAGATACATGAGACCTGTTGGATATGTAAAAGGACAGAGTTAAACTAAGCTAAAGCTTAGATAATTAAACTTAATTCAATTTAATTAAGTTAAATTAATCTTCTAATTACAATGTTCACATCGAAAACAATTCTATTTTAAGATATTTTTATTCGTTCTAAAGTTTTCCTATTTGTTTTTCACCTTCCCTGATCTCTGCCTGCAGTACGTGCATATCTCAGTGGAAAGCTTTCCCTATCTCCCATCCCAACAAAAACGTGGAAAGCAGCTGTCTTCTCTTGTATATGCTGAGAACAAGATGAGGAAATTCACTCTCAGCCACCTTTTCTGATTTTATTTTTAATACGTGTCTATTGTTAAGGAAAGCTTGAAATAAGCTGGCTTTCTTACAGAGGCTACAGTTGCTATCATTTCCACTGCATGTTCATCCACTTCAAAGTGAGGGCAAGTCCTTTTTTAGATTAGAGTTTCCCCTTTATAGATTTATTTCTCGTTGACTCTATAATTATACAATTAAAGCTAATATAGGTAATTTAAACATTTAATTTATTTAATGGCATTGAAGAGAGTGCTTAAGGTCAGAGGAGATCTGAGGTCCTAGAGACTTGCTGAAGTCATGATTCATGAGTGATTTCCAGCCCGTGGTGATAGTTAGCTGGGTGACATTGGAGGATAATGACCAGCGTCCGAGAGAGACGCTGCCTGGAAAGCATCTGCTGACAGAGGTACATAAGAAATCTGGGAGAAGACTTGCTCATTCAAAAACAATTCATTAAAATCTTCTGACTGATATGAAATTCCTATTTCTTTATTAGAAGGAAGGCTCTCACTAGAACAGTTTTATTTTGTTTTACACATAGAAGATACCAGTATAACGCATTTATAACTGTAACAGAGGGTCTGAAGTCTGTAAGTCCTTGAGAAGAATGCTGGTGAGTATTAATCGTACCATTCTGACGAAGAGAGAAAGTGGACTTATTTTAACTATCACTATTCTAGCATATCTAGGAGCCTTTGCCAGAGTTTGAATGGCACATGGCTTCCTGAGCACCTGGCATGTCTCCTGGAGCAGCAGCTTAGGAAAGCAGATTAAAAGTACAAATTAAAACATTCACATAACATTAGTGCCTCTGAAGGACTATGCATTTGCTAATGAAGTGGAAGTACATTAACAACATGAAAGATGGAAACAAATGTAAACAAATAAATAAGCATACAGAATCCAAAAGTTAAGTGAAATGAATTAATTTTCATTCCACTGAAACACATGCCATGGGCACAAATATGCAGTGAGCAGTGCCTGCTCAGAGTGCTTCACCTCTTGTATGCGTATGTATTGAGGGAAAGCTGTGAATGTAAGCTACCAAGACTTTAGTAAAGCCTTTTTCTCCCACAGCATTTTCCTGGAGATGCTAGCAGCCTGTGGCTTGGACAGATGTACTCTTCTCAGCATAAAGAATCAATTGGATAGCTGGATTCAGAGAGTGGTGGTGAATGGAGTTAAATCCAGCTGGTGACTGATCATGAGCGGTGCTCTGTAGGGGTGAGTACTGAGGCCCGTCCTGTTAAGTATCTTTATTGGTGCTCTGGACAAGGGGATGGAATTAACCTTTCAGTAAGTTTGTAGATGACACCAAGTCAGGCCCTACAGAGGCATGCGGATAGATTGGATCAATGGACTGAGATCAATGGGTTGAGGTTCAACAAGACCAAATACCAGGTCTTGCACTTTGTTCATGACAACCCCATGCAACGCTCCAGACTTAGGTCGGACTGTCTAGAAAGATGTACAGGGAAAAAGAATCCGAGGGTGTTAGCTGGCAACCAGATTAACATGAGTGAACAGAGATTGTTTAGTCGATAGAAGAGGAGGTTCAGGGAAGACCTTATCTTTCTCTTCACTGCTTGAAAGGAGATGTAACAAGGTAGGCAATCAGCCTTTTCTCCCACGTAACTAGTGATAGGGTGAGAAGGAATGTCCTCAAGTAGTGCCAAGGAAGGTTCAGGTTGGCTATTAAGGAAAATTTCTTCTCCAAAACTGTGGCCAAAAATTGCAACAGGCTGCCCAGGGAGGTGATGGAATCACTGTCCCTGGAGGTGTACAAGAAATGTGTTGGTATGGCACTGAGGGACATAGTTCAGTGAGCATGATGGTAATGCATTGATGCTGGACTAGATGACATTAGAGGTTTTCTCCAGCTTTTATGATTCTATGATTCTATCCATTCTTATTACTACAACATATCTATTCTCAGAGGCAGTGGATAACCATGGTGAGGTAATGATGCCAAAGGCCTGCAATATCTTCCTGCAGAATGACACCAGAAGAGCACCAATTGAATATCTGTGCCCTTGTCCTATAGTGTTTGCATTACCTTCCTGTAAAAACAAGAAGGAAAACTCTCCCTCAACAAGCCTAGTCTCTCATACTTGCAGGCACTCAAAGTCTGTCCATCACTGCAAGCGTGTTCCTCCTCACTGCCCTGTGTCCTGAAGATAAGGACATGAAGGATCAGCTGTGACACTGGATTAAAAATGGGTTTGCCCTGATTTGTTCCCTTCTGTGCTCTTCTGTGAAGGACAGGGACCCATACCAAGGTCTTATATCATGCCCAAATATAGGTTAGACTTACGCTCTAGTGAATTGTGAATGGAAGGAAATTTCAATCTGAAGGGCCTTCAGCTGGGAAATCCTACTGATGCATGAGGAGTTCGGTCGTGCATCTTTGAAAATCTGTGGTTTCAAAAGTGTATGGAAACCCTGCTTAGGACATGTAGAAGTGGCCTGGACTCTGTAACAAGGGAAAGACAAAAAAAAAAAAAAAAAAAAAAAAAAAAAAAAAGTATTCCAAGTAGGAAAACAGCTCTGACACCAGCAAGGAAGAAGACTTTCTGCAGTCCCACTAGTCAACAAGATTTGCACTAAGCTTTGTACTGACTCCTAAGTCACTGTAGGACTTTCCCTCAGAAATCCTCTCTGCCTGATCCCAGGGGGATCAACCTACTTCAGTATCACTCTGTCATGGCATAATGTACATAAAATGTATCAAAATAAATTACACACACGCTTACATTGTGAGCACATTTAACCTGTCAGGACAACTTGACCTTGCTACATGACCTGATAGAGGGCGATGGGTGATAAAAGCAGAAGTGGTGTTATTTGAAAAGGGTAGTCAAGCACAGGCATGCCCTCATGAGCCACCTGACATGGGTTATGGTTTTCTGTGCACTCCTGGGATTTAGATGGTAACCTAGACCTCGAATACTTTGGTTCTTTGGGGTTCCTGGTAGTTCAGTTTGATATATGGAATAACCCTTTTCATATGCGTATTTGATCCTACATTAGAAAATTTGGTAGTGGCACAGTATTTAATCACAATACTCTTGACTAAAGTCTTATTTGAAAACCCTTGCTAGAAATCATTACAAAAATTGCCAGAGTTGGATTTTGTAGGTTGCTTTTTTTTCAGTGGTGTTTTTGTTTTACACTGAGGGAAAATACTGTGGTAAAAGCCTTTCAGTTTAGATGTATCAGATCAAAACATAAATTAAGATATTTGCTGTGGTTTATCATATTATCTAGAAAATTTTGCTATGTAAAATCAGAGTGGAAGAAACTTAAAATTCTAATGTTCTTTCCTCAAAACCAGTACAAACAAGTAATTTCTAGAGATGGTTTCAATTCAATAAAATAATAAAGAAAAGTAAAATGAAATAACAGTGAGCTGAAGGCAGTGGAAAGCCCTACCAATGTCAGCATTTTACAGAGCACAGAACCTTTCTGTTAAGGGCTAGTGTTATCCAGCCCAAGTTCTCATAGACACTTTGTGGTGTGCAGAAGAGCCTGAGACAAAGCACCAAGGGCATCCTGATGAAGATTAATAACTTTGGGTGAGGGAGGGGCAGAATATTAATAAAATAAAAGAAATCTAAAGACTACACTGCCAAGAAAACATTCATCTGCAGACTAAAGGGAACATCAAGCTCTGCACAAGAAGGTTAAAAAAATGATACTTTGTGTGTGTGTGTGTGTGTGTCTGTTAGGAAAAGACACCTTCACTCCTAGACAATTCCCCCTTTTCTTCAGACAAAAAGGGAATAGGAATAGGGATTCACACAAACTGTGTTAAGGAAAATAAGATACAAACGGGAAAATTTTGGCCGATGTCTGGTGATGTGCATTTTTAGCATAACAAAAAAGAAAACGTAGTCAATGGTGTTTTGTACCTCTATATACACTACTCTCTTGGCCACATCACTTCTAGCAGAGGCACACAGAGAAATGCACTGCACTAGCTTTGAGTTGGGTGCAGCCCTCCATTCTCCTTCTCCTTCTTCTTTCCCTCTTCTCTTCTCTTCTCTTCTCTTCTCTTCTCTTCTCTTCTCTTCTCTTCTCTTCTCTTCTCTTCTCTTCTCTTCTCTTCTCTTCTCTTCTCTTCTCTTCTCTTCTCTTCTCTTCTCTTCTCTTCTCTTCTCTTCTCTTCTCTTCTCTTCTCTTCTCTTCTCTTCTCTTCTCTTCTCTTCTCTTCTCTTCTCTTCTC
>NW_024962268.1:4002239-4008567 GCF_019238085.1 Lagopus leucura | reverse complement strand
CTCCTCTCCTCTCCTCTCCTCTCCTCTCCTCTCCTCTCCTCTCCTCTCCTGCCAGAAGCAAAATAAACCACATCTTCTGTTTCTGCTATTAAAGAGCACTTTGTAAGGAAAAGTAGCTGCATGGTGATTGAGACTCCTTGCTTCCTTCTCCAATTCACAGATGGATCAGGTTGTTTTCAGCTATTAGCATAGCAGCCCTGGCTCATTTACTTTGCATTTTTTCTACATGCAATCCACTCCTATTCATATGTCCTATCCCTAGCAATGATTCACATAAATCACCTGTATTTTCCACTTATATATATGCATACTTGACTATGGAAGTAATCTTAGATATCCTTGTCTTCATCAGCCAAATTTCGAACAAGTGCGTGACTTCAGCCATTCCTCAGGACCGTATAGTCAAAACCAGTAGGGCTATATGCAAACATTTTCTGCAGCATAAAAGCAGCATACAATTTAACAGGTAAAAGGTAAGTTTTCCACATTACATCAGTATGCCTCTGATTCAATCCCTTGGAACTCCAAACTACTGTAACAAAGTGATAAATAGTGTACATCAGGGATGGCCCATCCCTGGAGGTGTTCAAGGCTGGGTTGGATGGGGCCCTGGACAGCCTGGTCTAGTATTAGATACGGAGGTTGGTGGCCCCGCCTGAGGCAGGGGAGTTGGAGCTTGATGGTCCCTGAGGTCCCTTCCAACCCAATCCATTCTATGAGTCTATGATGCCATGAATTTCAAGCATAAACCTTGTTCTTGAGAAAACCAGTCCTTCTAGCTATGCATGTCTTTTACAGCTATGAGAGTTTATTTCTTCCACTCCCATGGTGGATATAGGCTTAGAGAGCAAAGCAGGGAAGGAAACACAGCGATTCTAGAATGTTTATCCATCCTATCACATATATATGGAGAACATTACACCATCTTAGTTGCAACTTTGAAATTCAATGATTTAAATTCTGCAAAAGCCAGCAGAAAAACTGTTTTCCAAATTGGGTTGTATAAACACAAACACAGTAATTTTTATGTGTAGCATCAAGAGCTTTTGAAATATGTTATTTCATTTTACAGAAATGGAAATCCAAGTAAAATGTCACAAAGGAAAATACTTCAAAAATTATCTACCAATTTAGGGTGCATAACTTGAGGCAGAGCTCAGTGGAACAGCAGTGTGTCTGAAGAGCATATTGACTTCAGTAGCAATGATACAAAGATACAAACTCATCAGTTCAGATACTCATGGTACATAGGTCCTGAAACCCTTGAAAGACTCACCGTTTTACACAATGAGTCACTACAAGTGAAGGAACTGGTCTCTCTTTGGTTTTACCATTTAAACCTCCTTTCTGTGTTTCTAAGACACGAAAATGCTAACCTTTGATGAGCTACATAGAAATTTCAATTAAGCCATTTCAGTATTTATTTACTCCACAAGTAGAGCAGATGATCTAGACAGTGGGATCAAGCGTACTCTCAGCAAACTTGCTGATGACCAAGCTGAGCAATGCAGTTGATAAAACTGAAAAAAGGGGTGTCATCCAAATGGTCTTGGACAGGCTTGAGAAGTGCATCCACATGATCTGAATGAGGTTCAACAAGGCCAGGTGCAAGGTATTGCACTTGGGTCGGGACAATCTCAGACGTGTACAGACTGGGAGAACTCATTGAGAGAAGTAATGTGAAGGATTTAGGGGCTCTGGAGGACAAAAATCTTGACACAAGCCAGCAGTATACTCTTACAGAGTGGAAGACCAACAGATACTGGGCTGCTTGAAAAGAGGGGTGGCCAGTAGTGAGAGGGAGGTGATTGTCTTCCTTTGTTCTGCCTTTTGAGGACCCATCTGGAGCATTGTGTCCAGCCCTGGAGCCTCCAGTACAGCAGGGATGTGGAGCTGTTGGAGTGGTCCCAAGAAGGGCCATGAAGGTGATCAGAAGGCTGAAGCACCTCTCCTAAGAAGAAAGATTGAGGTGAGGCAGCTGTGTTTGTTCAGTTTGGAGAAGTGAAGGTCCTGGAGAGACCTCATTGCAGCCTTCCAGTACTTGAAGAGATCTTACAAGCAGAAGAGGGACCAACTTTTCTCATGGTCTGATAGTGATAGGACAGGGGGGAATGGCTTCAAACTAAAAGAGGGAAGATTCAGTTTAGATGTTAGGAAGAACTTTATGCAGAGGGTGATGAGTTACTGGCACAGGCTGCCCAGAGGAGCTATGGAAGCCCCACCTTTGAAGGTGTTCAAGGCCAAGTTGAATGGAACCCTGGGTAGCCTGAGCTGGTGGGTGGCAACCTTGTCCGTAGCAGAGGGTTGGAACTGGGTGACTTTCAAGGTCTCTACCAACCCAAACTGTCCTATAACTCTATGATTCTGTATTGTGATACAAATATAAATTAATCTCAAATTCCTAATAAAGCAGAAGTCCCCTTTGCTTTCAAAGAGCCCAAGAATTCATTTAGGACTTAATAGCTCAGCCCAGTGATATCCAAGCATGTGTGCTAGCAGTCTTCAAATTATGAACAGATGGAGTTTCCAGTGCAATATCTTGCATTTCTAAAGCACAAAAATAGCTTGTGTTGGAGGTTTCATACAACAGTGCAAAACCATTCAAAATTCAATCTCATGAACAATGTTCAAGAGGCTAACCTCTCTTCTCATCAAATAGTGATAAATTTATCGCCTCAAATAGTGATAAATAAATAAATTCCCAGGCTATTCCCTGCTGATCTCCCTAACCACAAGTAACAATATAGATCAGGTCTGACGACTTACAGTCCCATCAAATGACCTAGAAAGATGTGAGAAGGTAGCCTGTCGCCTTTGGTTTCCTGCTGGATATCTGACTAGGCTGCCTGTTTACTATCTGGAGTCCTTTCAATGTGAACTTGTTTGAGTGCTCAGTTTGCAGGTTGCTTATTCAATTCACCAATATAAACAAAACAAAATTGCTGATCTTTTGTTATTAACATAAGATGTACTTGCACTTCTGTTTCTCTCACATTACCTATAAAAATTTATTATGGGGGCTGGGAGAAACATTATTTCTACCTTTTCCTGCTTAAAGCCAGTAGCACATGGACCTAAATAAATAAACTCATTGCTTACCAAGGGAGAAAAGCTGCAATTCTTAACAGAAGGGCATCAAGAATTGGTCCTGTTGCTATTTTATTTGCCATCAGGCAGTAACATTGACAATATATTGTAGTAATGCTGTAAGCATCCAAAATGTCTATACATAAAGATCATTAGACAGTTTAATTCAAAACAAGCAAGAGTTTTTCATTTATAGCTACTATTATCTCATTTTACATATGGATGACCAGAAATAATGACTACTGAATAATATAAAACATAGAAGAATAGTGGCAAAGTAAAAGCTCTTAATTGCTATCCCAGAGTTTATTTTCCATATTGTCTGTTGTCAGATGACCTTTGATATGTAAAGGTTTCCTTTCTTAGAGAAGGCAAGCCTAGTTTATTTTGTAAAGAAATTTATGTAGTTGCAAGTTTGTCTTTTATTCCTAAAAGCTCTCATTTTTAATTATCTTATCTTTAAAGCACTTATCTTTAAAGAGCTTTCAATGATCAACAAGAAGATGGTCAAATTCACATTTGGATTATGCAGGGAAGCAGCTGAAACATGTGCCTGTTCACCTAGAACAAGGTTTGGCGTGTTCTTGTGCTTTCAGCATAAATCAGACTATTGGGCACCTGGTATCAAAGCTGGTATTAATAAAGGATGGTGAGTTTAAACCACGGTGAAGGTGCTAGAGCTGTGTTGAAGGCACAGTATCCTCCATATTTTGGTCTCCTTTGAGGAGAAGTTAAGATATTTTTGCCCTCCTGCAGTTATTTATATTACCTTAATGCAAGAATCACATTGAGCTGCATAGCTTCAATTATGCACAAGCACAATGTTAAATGTTATGATGTGAAACATAATTTATTTCTCCAGTAATTCATTTCAGTGTTTGCGTGCGAAGATTTTGCAGGCTTCTGACTTTCCAGGCTGCAAATTCTCTCTTTCTCCTATTGACCACTTGTTAAATCTTTTTGTTTGTTTCCCACCTTTCCCCTGGGACCCACAGACAGACAGCCTTGCCAGATTCATTTTCTGATCAAAGCTGTTTGATTTGGTCAATTTTGCCACATTGGAGACGTTCTCTATTACAGAGATAAATAGCCTTGGGCTAACTGTCAACGAAAACTTGTAAGCTAATAAATTATTCCAATTTCTTCCTGCGGATTTCTCTGGAGACAGCCCTAGGAAATACACTTTTTGATTAGTAAATTTCTCTGTGTGTGTGTCTGGACATTCAAATGTGTCGACTTTGATTAGCACCATTGCTTTTCAAGTAGACGCTGGCTGAGGGGCTGTCAGTTGCAGGCAGCCCTGATGCATAATGCATCAACTGGGCCCGGAAACAGGAGCCTCATCCAAGGCTGGAAAGGCGGGAAAATTGCCCCAGCAGCCCTCTGCACCCTGGGAGCAATCCAAGCTGCAGAGCCGGCAGACACTAGGCCCTGGGCACATAGGAGCCTCGGGAGAGAGAGAGCAGTAGAAGAAAAGAGGGCACGGAGAGTGCAAGGAACTTGCTGCCATCCCCTTCACTTCCGCGTTCTGCCCTGCTCACACTGAATTACTTCCTCCCCCTCTCCTTCCTCCTCCTCATTTTCCTCCTCCCGCTTCTCCACCTCTGAGCAGGATCGGATTTCGCTTCACCTCCCACTTGGATTCCTGTTCATCTGCTGTTTGCCTAGTTAAGGACCTGCAGGTTGTTATAGAAACAATATTTTGGCTATAACAAATCAATCGGTGCGTGTGAATACAAACATACAGATCATTTATCAACTGCAAAATACCCTAAATTATGACCTTTCTAAAACCTATCAGAAGGGCGAGGGAATGCATAACGTAAATTAAACTTTGAAGGGTCAGCGATTTTTACTTTCACTATTCATCTTTCTTTCACCTTATAGGTTTAAGAACAAGAGTGCTGTGTAATTACATTTCAATGGGGTGCAGCGGTTCATTATTCTCTGCTATACCAATCTACTGCAATATTTCCAATGCAGTCAGGTACATTTTAGCAGATATTAGTTGTATAAGACCATACTTGCTCTTTTGGACTGATAACATCTTTTAATGCAAAACAGTGCAGTTGTCTCAATTTTCAAAAGACAGCAACAGTATGGTGTTTTGTTTTGTTTTTTAAATCAATGTGCTTGTTTAGATTTTATTGTAAAAGTGATGGAGGAGTTTTGTAGTCCCCCGTCTGTTATTATTAGGCTTTCTCATTTCCTACCAGCTCTTTCAATCCCTGTTTCCTCTGCCCTCCCCTCTTTTCTCTCCTGCCTTAAATTTTGTTTTTTTGCCAGAGCCCACATCAGTGATGGAAATGGGCAGCTTCCAACTGGAAAGTCTTATGATGCCAATTATCCACCTATGTTGTGCACTTGCTGAGCTTCATGCAGTCACTATAGCCTTCCAGTTGAGAATCCATAGGACTGCTACCAGAATTAGGGACTCATATCCCTCCTGTGAGTCTGAATGTAACATTGATATATGCATAGCTTAAGTCATTTGTAATCCAACTAGCATAAACACCAGAGTTTGTCCAAAGCATCTTGAATAACATCACAGCCTAAAACTGCTCAACACCTAAAGAGTCAAAATATCTTGACTATACTTAAACTGGATACCTTAGTGAGAATGTTGGATTTAGGAAGAATTCCAACCACCCTGGAGTCTGTGGCAAATAAGGTGCAAAAAAACAATCACGTAGCCAGTTTTCACTGATTTTGTGGATTGAAAGACACTTCAGTTGTTCACCCAATAAACATAACCAGGTACCCAGAAAGAGTGCTGAGACACTAAACTATCTGGTAAGCAAATGTATATAAACCAACAGGCTGGAGTGATACCCTGATTCAGCCTAGAACCCATGAGCTGTCTTTGACCTATGGATCTCACCTACTAAAGTTCTTCACACTAACTTGTCTGCTCTAATGTTTCTGTCACACTTTAACAATTTTTTTCACATCTGAGATAAGCAACGTACTTGGTTTTTTTTGGTAGGACTGGATCTGAAATAATCTGCTGATGTATGATTGCCCTTTCACCTGACCAGTATGCAGTATGTCACTGCATACTGTGATATCTAACAGCTTTGTTGTGATTTCTTTTGCTTAGAGTGAAGACTTCTAGCGTTTTGTGAATGCTGTCATCATTACATTTCCTTTTTTTTGGGGGGGAGAGGGAGGGTCTTTTACATGGGGTCAGGTAGGAGGACTTCAATTTTATTGGTCATTCACCTATAAATACATAATTTTC
>NW_024962268.1:3984739-3999739 GCF_019238085.1 Lagopus leucura | reverse complement strand
AGGTCCAGCACAAACAAAGTGGTGCAGCATTTGCATCCTGAGGCTTTTGGTGAAATTTCACCTGGAGAATAAATTAACCTGTGTTCACAGCTCTTCAGTAGCGTTTTGATCATTAGAAAAAAAAAAAAAAAAAAAAAAACAAAAAACAACTTGAAACTGCACAAGTCAGCCTTTGCAATGTGTTATCTGTGTCTTGAAACACGGAAAAATGGGAGTACCTTCCAAGTTATTTTTATCAGCAGCTAGATTTTCTTAAAAGATGAAAGTTCTAGAAAAGAAGAAAAATATATAAGTAAATATCTTCACTAGCAATTGTATATCCATTGGCTATTAAACATTAGCATTCCTAGAGAAAGAAAAGAAAAAGTAGTCTTTCTCAATTTAGTTCCAAGGTTCTCTGGTCAAGTCAGGGTCAGCATGAAACTAGAGAAAATCACTGAAATGGCATAGAAGCTGATGGTTTTGCATCCTAAGTAGCATTCGAACTTGCATACTCTGACTCTAGCCCTGTACCCTCTTTTCCTGCTGCTGGTTCTGAGTCTTTGAGCAAAAGCTGTCTGAGGTGTGTGAGAGATGTCTCAGGCCCCATTTGCATGACATAGGGATCTATTGACTTCCTGCACCAAGCTGCATCTGAAAAACCTACTTCCACTTTTCAGTTTGTACCACTCCCATAGTTTATATTTGTCAGCAGTCTGAAGAGTGCTATTTGAAAACCAGTGGCAGAGTATTATTTAATTTGAGAGATTTCACTTTGCAAATGGTTTAGCACTGCTGCAATGCCTCAATCCCAGGCAAATTCTCCACTTTTTCAGGGTCCATACGAAGAGGCTGAGTTAACTGAAGACTGCTTGATTGTATTTGGAGATTTTTACTTCAGTTGTGGATGTAGCTAGAGAGTGAGTACCAGAATGGAAACACATGGATGGTGTGCAGCTCTCAGCATCTGCAGAAGATGGAAGCAAGCTGCAAGGTGCTGTGGACTGTACTGTTCCAGAGGGTACTGTAGCACCCTCCTCTCATTCAGGTTTTCTGATTGATTTCTTCTCCTTTCTTAACTTTCTCTCACAACAGACTCTCTGTGTCATTTATGTGGGATAAACACTCATTTGCTGCAGGAGCAGTGCTGCAGAGGCAGAGGCAGGCAGGATGGCCACCTCTCAGTCTGGACACTACAATGGCATAACTCTTTTTCAAAAAGTGAAACAGCATAACTGAATTTCTGAATAAATTATAAACTCGTAAATGACCTTAACTACTTGTCTAAGAATAGTATTTTCCCCAACATCTTTCTCTTGCAGAGGACAAGGTGGAAGAATAAACCAGTAAATTTTTAAGTGGACTAACTGCCATCCAAATCGATAATAAAAGTGTTCTGAGTTTGTTTTTTATACATCTATTCCCCCTACTGGTGATATTTATTTTTATTTGGGTACCAAAAAAAAAAAAAAGGGAAAAAAAAAAAAAGGAGACACAAAGATGTGACAGGCCCAGTGTGGGGTGTATCTGTTATTTGTTAGAGAATTTTATTCATGAGGTTTTGCTATACATAGCTCATTCTATACAAACAGATGAAGCATATGATGTCGTTTTCAAAGCAGTGTATAACAGTATCTGCACTGAAATCATCATCATCATCAAAGTTCACATTCACTTTAACAGAAGGATTAAGCTTCATACTTAAATAGCTGTTGTTATCAGGAGTACATTTCAAGAGATAGAAAGACCCAAGGCAAGTTCTGGATGAAGTATGAAGTTTACTGCTGTGTGAGAGCTCAAGGTATGTGAATCCCTGGATTTTAAATAATGTCCCATTTTGAAACAAAAATATGTGGAATACCTCTGCAGGGGCTAAATTCCCTTGTTTGCTAACATAAGCACCCCTATAATTTTTTAAGAAAATTGTTATGTGATTTCCCCAAAAACTTGCTGTTTAATATTTCATTTTAAAAAAACCCAACTATATTATTGTTGCTGTTGTTATTATTATTACTTAGAATCACAGAATGATTAGGGTTAGAACTGTCCTTCAAGATCATGTAGTTCCAGCCTTCCTGCTATACTTCAAATATAGGTTCATTAAAGACTTTATCCAAAGCTTTTAAACTTTTTCTAAATCTGGTACAAAATTCATCCACCTTCTCTATTAGATAGACTGATAGGCAGAGGGAGTTGTAGAATATTCTCTTGCACTTTTGAATGGTGTGTTTGGAATTTCTAAATCATTTATGTAATTCAATTTCACCTACATGAATTTTCACAAAAAGAAATCTGCAGTTTCCTGAAAAGCGCTCACAGAGACCAATACATGAATTCACACATGAAAGCAACCACGTCATTGGCTCACACGTATCAACCAAAGAGCAAAACCAACTCATGCAACTGGCTACACCCATCACAGATACACCACACAGTACCAACATTCACAAACTAATGACTGTCAGCCAGGTAGCTCCTCAAAAAAACTCTACTAATGCTGTTTCAGAAAGCTGCTTGCTGAATAGCTCAGACAAAACTGTGGCTTGTTAGTTGATGAGCTGTGACAAGTATAAAAAATTAATTTGTGTAGCTCTGATCTGCAGGAGAAGAACATAAGTCTCAAAAAACACAGCATAGCCCTGTCACTAGAGAGAAACCATCTCAAGGGAGCTCATTTTGTTTATGCTTATAGTTTGCTCCTTGACATTTACAGAAGTCCTGAAACGTACCGTACATCTTTCAAAACGTATGTTCTCCTTCTTCTTGCTTTGGAGATCTAGGTCTTAAATACTACCACAAAATACTATGAGAGCTAGTTTTTAATAAAAGAATGAAATCACAATATAAGGAGTCTCACAACTTAAAGAAATAGGAAGTGGAGCTTTTTTTTTTAACACTTTACACTTTTCATTTGCTTGCATTAACTGCAATGACATAGTGGAGCAAGGCAAGGTTGATTTGATTCTGCCCTTCTAATTGATGTCCAAATCCTCACAGCATTACATCTCACTAGGCGTAGACTCCAAAACAAAATGTCCAGCAATGTAAGAAAAAAAACTTTGTAAGTCTTCTGATAATTTCACAGTGAAATCAGGCAGAAATATCTTCCCCATACATAGAGAGGGAAAAGGAGCAATGTCAGAGGACAAGCCCAATGGAATTGCCACAGATTACTTTGCACAACTCCGTTATCTCAGCTGATGTTTGACACGAACAGTGTTGCAGAATTGAAATTACTTCTTTAAGAAGTCTGCCTCATGGATTCTGCACACATATATATATCAGATAATTAGATTTCTAATTCAAAAGCCAGGACTTGACACTAGAAATCTTAAAGTGAAATACAGAAAGGGGAAAGCTTCTAAAATATTAAAATAATCCATTTTTAAGTTCCCATGCTGCTGCACTTTGTTTCTTCACACTCCTGACTGTGCCATTCCTATATCAGGGTTCTTTATCTCTTTGGGTTTTCCTTAAGCCCAAGCATTTCTCTCTGAGGAACAGTGAGAAATTTTTTTTCACATGACATTGTTTTGGACACTCTAAATGATGGCTCTTGAATGCTACCCTCATAAAATTCAACTGTCAGTTTTTTCTCTGAAGGCAAATATTGCATTTAATTTCATTTCTTCTTCCATACACTCATATCAACTTCAAATGCTATATGAAATATTTTCAATTTTTAACTTTTTGTTATTATTATTATTAATATACCATTTTCAGTTCACCTTTGTAAAGATTTACAGAGGAAATCTTGAAAGCAATGGAAGTGATATATTTAGATTCTTTTTATGTTGAAGCTCTAATACCTTTTGTTTCTAAAGCAGGTAATCACTAGTTGCACAAATTGTGCTATGCACCATTACCCCGTTATTTTCAATATAATCCTGTTGATTCCTATTCTGATATAACCCATCTTTCATCACATGTGTTCACCAGTAGACTTAGGAGGATATTTGGGCTGAGTGAGAATTTCTTCACACAAAAGGCTGTGGAACAGAGTCATTAAAGCCCACAACCTAAGGGTTCTGGAGTTGTGTCAGCTTGCTACCTTTCACCTCTCTGGGAAGGAGTACCAAAAGACCAAAAGCAGGAGTCTCTCATGCTCTCCCCTCGTCCTGAAAAAGTGTATTTCTGATGGGGTCTTTATCTCCCCTTTTCCTAAATGAGGAGCTGAATAAAGACACGGCAGTTCTCCTAATATTTCTTTCACAAACGTCTGCAAGTTTTCTATCTTTCGATTCATCCTCTCCCTTCTTCTGTGCTGAACACACAAGTTTCAGTGATAGCATAACCTCATCCAGTGGCTCATTTTCCTCATTCTGGTGAGATCAGTCAAGCACAATGATCTTACTCAGGCAGAAGACAGTGCTTTCCTCTCTTGTAGTTTGGTGAAGACTGCTGGCTGGACTGTCTCACTCCATCTTGTCCCCACTTTTTTTTTTTTTTTTAATGTTATCAGGGGATGGAGAGGAAGCCAATGAAGTCCCTCACTTTAGGACTCACAGTGGGATGTATAGGTGGAATGCAGTGTTTAAGAACACTAAGGGCAATCAAAAGAAAAAAGGGAAAGCACGAACACGGAATTTAAACAAGGTGGTATTCTGTGTTTTCCCTATGTAACAAAGCTCCCTGGAAACAATCCAATCTTCAGCTACAGAGAGAATTCTCTGGTATTAAAAGGTAAAAAGGTTTAAATACTTCATTTGCGATTATAGAGCAGAGTTTCTTAGCATGGCAGTGCCACATCCTCACTAAATGAAGTTCAAACAGCAGATGACACTAGAAGATCTGTAACTCGAGCCTATTAACTGTAGAACAGACTATTTTATTCTAGAAAAAAAATAAATAAATCTTAGCACTAACTTTAGTAAGCTATGCTCTACACTATAAAAATCTATTAAAATGTATGTAAAAATGAATCTGAGGACATAAAATCTTTCTGGAGCAGTTAGCTTAGGATCGTGTTTTTAGACACAAGAAAATAAATTGTGATGCTACAGTAGATGTGTGTCCTTATTATATTAAAAATAAATGTTACCTGAACCACTTGTGTACCACTAGAGTGCTGTGTGTACGAAAGTGTTCGTGTTGATACAAACAAACAGTCCAGCATTGCTTTTCATGAAATTACAGTAGCTGATTTCATCAGTTGCTACACATGGCAGAGAGAAATAACTAATTAAAAGAGAATTCCCTATGAAAACATAACTCTAAAATATTTTGGCTTCATTTTTCAGCAGATGGACTGCAAGAGGAAAATGAATCAAGCCAATTGAGTGGTGGAACTCTTATTTTTTCCATACTGCAGATATTCTTGTCATCATGTTAATAAATCTGAACAAAACCCAGCACTAATATGTTCAAAATAGTAGTTTAATAAAGTTTGGCTGCAGTGTCCACAGCGAAGACTGATTTTTCAGAAATGTTGGTCATCAAGCAGTTTCCATTAATTCTGTTCCAGGGAAGAAGCCACACAGCACTCAAATGAAGGTGGGTGGAGCTGCCACCACTTAGGCGTCTGGAGGAGAAGCCTAGGGATAGAGTTCATTTAGGCCAATTGATCGTATATCCAAACATTCATGGCCAAAAACTTTAGTGAGGAAAATAGTCCTTTGTTCCTGCACCACCATTTGTTTCCTGTATTTAAAACACAAAGACAAGGTACTGCCCAGACGTGACACTAGAAACCAAGACCAGTGTGCAACCCAGGTGCTGTTTGTCTTGCTCTGCCTTCCTGTGGAAGCAGCTTGTCCTGCAAGGTGTGGAGAGCTGCATGCTCTCCCCACTCCATCAGGACACTGGGGGCTCCACTTTCTCTGGCAGCCAAGAATGAAAGGACTTAGAGGGACATGGGAGGAAGACACTGCCGAGTTCTTCTGTTTCCTTTCCCTCTAAAATGGGAAGCTGAACAACCATCTCTAACTTCCCTTTGCATTTAGCAGAGCTCTATTCTTGTCTTAAGAACAGCAAGATAGGAAATCTTTGGAACTACAGCTCTCACTGCTATTCACGGTAACTTGGAGAGTGGTTAGAGAGCTCAGTGAGAGAAAGCTGAATGCGTGGTGCCCAACTCTGACAGGCCTAATTTCACTGGGACACATGAAAGACTGGCAAACACTACTCCTACATAGATGTATTTAAAGGGATAAACAAAAAAAAAAAAAGGCAGTAATTCTGCCTGCAGTGACAATTCCCAAATGACTTCTACATCTTGAATTGTTTTGCATCTTCCCAAATTTGTTCCTTGCTGACTTTTGCTACAGGAGATTTCTTTCCCCAGACTTAGAACCCCAAGTTACAAAGATAAAACAAAACTGCTGCAACTTGCTGAAGATTTGGTGATCCTTGTGGGTCCCTTCCAAATCAGGGTATTCTAATATCGTTACCTTCAAGATCACAAGGCACACCCAACGAAGATGTCTTTAGAACAGCTGTAGCACTCGCTGAGACAGAGGGTCAGACGTCCTTTAGTAAGCATTAACAAGATCCTTCCCAATCACCTGCAGACACGTAAAAAGAAACTCCAGAAGCTCAAAGATCTATCTGAGCCCATCACGCATCTGCAAGACACTCTTACAGAACATTGTCTCAGTTTCACTGTCTCTGGAATTGAGACTTGATGGTGTTAACCTTTAGTATTGTTGGTGAGAAGTAGAAACTGTTCTGTAATATTAAATAACAGAAAGAGTGGAGTCTCAGGATTGTAAATAGCATGGCTTGAGTTACCTGGCAAATCTTGAGGAGGGAATTGTCATGATGTGTATGTTTTATCATACTTGGCACCTCAAAAATATTCTGATGTTAAATAGAACTTCTAAATGCCTCTTGATTTTTTTTCTTTTTCTTCCAGAACAGAGAAAGTGTGACAGATAAGTGGATGTTTAGCAAATTAGCAAAGTTATTTATTTATTTATTTATTTATTTATTTATTTATTTATTTAATTTTTGCCTCTATCTGAGTTTGATTCTGAGCTATCAGGACTTTCACAAGCATCATTTTTGAGTTACAGCATAAGGCATATACTGTAGAAATGTATTGTCTTAGCTCAAGTTAACTATAGCTCAAGTTTAACATAATTTTTCAGAGCTGAGATGAAGTATGCCCGTTTGTGTGGTGGAAGAGAATATTATAAATGTGCTACATGGACACTGGAATGAAAATTCAAAATAGAATATTCTTGTATATTTTTTCTGATTTGAAGATATGGCATGTCCAATGTAAGTATTTTGTGTCACATCTTAGGGCCAGATTTCCCACTCAGTGGCTGCACTGAACAACTCTGAATAGCTCCAAAGTACTGCAGCATATTGGCCTATCAAAAGGAATTAGGAAGATGTTTGCAGGATGATGCAAAGTAGCTACTAGCCTCACCAGCTCTTCATCGCATGCTCCCCCAGTTTCTCAGGCTTCTTTCATGATTTTCTATCCTCTTATATCCAAGCTCCAGCCTTCTTTTGGTTTTCAACATCTTCATTTACATATTCCTACATTTTTCTGGTTAATTCATTCAGCTATAGCATAAAACAACTGAAAATACTTACATCAGGGATGAATGTCTTTGTTTCAGTGCAGATTCATCCTTCAGAGGATTCTGCTGCACAGAAAATTTTTAAAAGATGTCCAGATAGATTTATCCTGATGGCCCACTCTTCTCCAACATTTGCAGAGGAGCTTCACTGTTTTCATGCATATATGTCTCCATAACCTGCAGCGAAGTTATGGAATCATATGAGATCTCATGGTTGTGGCCTGGAGATATATCTTGTAACCCCATCCATGTTGCAGATGGTATATGTCAGGGGATATTTCCAAAACAGTCACACAACTGGAGGCAGCCTTGAGCTCACTGATTTTAAAATAATAATAATAATTAAAAAAAAAAAAAAGCAGTTTGTAAACATTTTTTGTATATTTTATAGAATAGCTTGGTGTGTGGCCATTAAAAATATGTGTGTCTATCTTCAGTCATGAGATTTGTGATTAGAAAGAATGGACAGAAGAGACTTGGTGAGGCTCTTCATTTTCTAATCGTACCCATTTTTATTGGTTGCAGCACCTGTATCATCTAGCAGATTTGCATGCAAGAGTAAGAGATCTAGTTTGAAGGAGATGTATTCTTTAAGTCTGGCAGAGATGTGAAGTGCTTATTTTAACATACCTAGCTCTGCTTCAACTTTGGTATCAAGAGGAATGATGCCTCATGGCTTGGGAAAAAAAAATGCTTATACAGATGAAGCATTTATCAACTTGAAGGGGTCTTCTCCTTAAGACATTGGCTTCACAATGTGGATCTGCTAAAGTATGTGTGTTGGGATTGATGCATGTTCCATCCATAGTACCTTTGCCCTTTTCATTAGAGTTTTATGGGGATTAAGTAAAAGAAAAAACTGTTTAGGTGGTTGATAACTTTTGGGAAAACAATAATTGGCAGTTTCTTCACCAGCTTATTCACTTTGTTTTAGTCTTTGTTATAACTTGAGTGCATTATGGAGTTATGTTGTAATTGTCTTCTAAGGACCTAATCCTATGTGTATTTACAGCTCACATTCCATCTTGCAGCTGTAGGCTGGTACTACCAAAATGCACCATGTCTGTAGAGTACTTTCCATGTGAAGTCTTGTGATACATTTAAGCAACTGACTCAAATCATCAGAGAAAGGTTTTCCTTTCTTTGTGGATCCTCTGTTTCCAAATTTGACTCCAAATTGCTGAATGAATCTGGGGAAAATTGCACTGTGCCAGCATGTCTGTGGTGCAGACATGCACACTGCACCCCATTCCGGGCTCTGCTAGCACACATAGCATCTCTGCAGCCTGGAGTCAGCCCTGCAAGGCAGGGTGAGAGCAAAAAGAAACATGCCAGCAGCTTTGTTTGAGTGTCAAATGGTTGTATCTATGAGGCTCATCTTCCTGTATTGTTGGAGATGAAGATGGCTGTAACTTTAGATGTTGAATTTTAGCGGCGTAACACTTCCTCCTAAACATTTATATTGCTTCTATGAGCTTTACCTTCTTGGTAATCTGCACAAGAGTTTACTTGTTAGCAGTTCCTTAGAACTGTGCTTACATAAATAACTGGAGATGATACAGTAGCCACATGATGGTATTTTAAAAGCTTAGAAATAAAAGTGTCATGGAAGAGGAAGCACCTTTTACTGATTTTTAGACTCTCTTCCCAGGCTATAACTGAAATAAGTCTTTTTTGAAGTTTATTTTTACATACAATTTTATGGGCTTCTCTCCTCTACTCTAGAAGCTTTCCAAAAGGTGGATCCTGGTCCAGCAAGGACACAGACACATTCCTGGCCACATGGACTGCTAAAGATCAGCATTTCACATATGAGCCATTGCATCCAAAACCTCAGATGATCCAAATCAATCTTCAGTATCTCGGGGTTACTGGTGTGGTAATGTTCCAAGACTTGCTCTATGAACTGGGGTACCTAAGGCTTTGTTTTAAGACAGGTGTTTCCTAGAAAATAATTGGAGAGAGATGTAATGAGTTAATTCCAAACACTGCTCCAAAGGAATGGAAAACCTGTGCCCCCACCCCTGAGAAAAATTAATCTGATCTTTCGAAATCCTTGTGTGTCCTTTATGCATCCTGCAACAAGCACCATTCCTGAGGTCTCGTCATTTTCTTTGTTTTTCCAAAACTTACTGGGTGCAGGATGCAAGCACTGTAGGTTGTGGGTATAACTATGCTAGGTTTGTCACTTGATATTCAAACAACATATGCCCAGCCTGTGAATGTGGTGGGTTGTTTTTGGTGGTGATGGAGTGATGGAGGGCAGAAGGAAGAACCATAGAGAAAAAATGAAAAGTGAAACGATCACCAGAAAAGAGGATGAAAGGGTGAAAGAAAACGTGAAGGAATAGAAGGCAAGTTGGGCTAAGCCAAGGGTACAGTTTGGTACGCTGAAGTATCTGTGATAGAGCAAGGCAGATTTGCCCTGCAGTGTCATGACAGGACTGAGCACAGTGTTCCCAAAAGGATCTTGAGCAAAATGAATCTATTACTACAGATATGTTTTTGTTTTTTCTTTTTTTAAACTGAGGGCTTCAAACCTTTCTCTCTCTCGTCCTTACACTCAGTAAATTCCAACTCATTCCGAAACAGGTCTGTTATCCCCATTCCCCACGCTCACAACCCCAGTGAAGCAGAGGCATGTAAGAGCTGAGCTGTTTGATTGAGGAGTGACATCAAACAGATGCCAAGTGGAGATGCATGATGCACGTAGCAACATCTTCAGCCCCTCACAGAACCAGGCTGTGGGAAGCTGGTGCCCAGCATCTGCTCACGGGTGCTTTTAATTATTTCACAGTGATCCTGCCCCAACCCCTGAACAGGCAACTCAAGAAGCCAAACACAAATGCTGCGTGAAGGGAGATGAATTTATTTTGACCTTTACTGAAAATGTGCTGTGAAACAAAGCACTTAAGCATTTAGAGTCTGTTACATCTTCACATTATACACGTCCATGTTGATGGGGAAAGTGCTAACCAACCGAAGTTACAGCCGAGAGCTGGAGTGTGTAAAACTCTTCAGGGGAATATATTACATCCCCCGCTCAGCCTCTGCAGCTCCTGGGAGCAGATTTCTCAGCCTGCGCAGCCACAGCTATGGAAACCAGGACCAGAGGAGAGGAGGGCAGCCAGATGGAGGCCTTCGGGCCTTTCCTAAAGCCCTGCTGGAAGAAAAGCAAAAACAAGCGTTTAGGATAAAGGCATCTCCCCGTGCCACCAGCCAGCGCGCTGCCTCCCGTGCCGCGGCCCAGGAAGACTGATAACGGAGGACGTTTTTCCTTCCGCTGACAGCTCCTGCCCGCGGGGCTGCTCCCTCCGTCCTCCCTCCTCGAGCAGCATCGCGGCACCGCGGGCGGAGAGGGGCACATCTCGGCCAGCTGTTCTCGGCCGAGATGCTCCCGTGCTGCGAGCGGGGACGTTAGCAACAGAGAAACGCGAGGCTCGAATCCTCGGTGCGTGATGAACAGGTGCTGGGCCAGTGTCTTACACCCCATGCTTTCTTTCGCTTCTCCTTAAACACTTCACACTGACAGCGCGATAGATCAAACGCTTTTACTGAACGAGGGAGCTCTGGCAATTTCACTCGGCCCAGGAGCGCGCCCGCCGCCCCTCCGCCCCGCGGTGCCCCCCGCCCCGGCAGAGCGGGCGCAGCGCTGAGGGTTCGCTGTTCACCGCTGCCCCGCGGGCGGCCCCGGCCACGGAGGCTGCTGCCGGCCGCGCTGGCTGCCTGCCTGCCTCCTTCCCTCCCTCTCTCCCTCCCTCCCTCTCTCCCTCCTCCCTGCTACCTCCCTGCCTCCCTCTCCTTTCTATCCCTCCCTCCCCTGCCTCTCCTCCGGGTGGAGAAGTTGGCGCGCTGCCCATTCAGGCATTCAGCGTCAGCTCCTCAGGGATCAGCAAGCAAAGTCACAGTCTGCACAAACAGAGCTTTCAAATTCATAAAATTCATAGGATTTTTCACAAATGAATGAACACAATTTTCTACCAATTTCCTCATTATGCAAATATGCAAAATATCAAATTTAGGCCAATTAGGGTCCTCCACAGTCCCAAATTCACCCGTTTAAGCCATAATTGCAGAAACTATCAAATAATTACGGTCGCTAATTGGAAATATTTGTGACAGATACAACAAATTCTTGCACAAATTACATTTCATTCTAGGAACCACTGCGCGCCACTGAAATTTTATCGAAGTCTAATTTAACTTACATAATGAGTTGAATTGAGTACTTGTTATCAAATTTGAGCAATTCATAGCCCCGTAATGTGGAATGATCAAATAAATTAAAAGGAAATTTATTCAATATTTTGTTGCGATCCTTTTTTTCGAAACCATTGCTATTTTGTAGGGAATTTCCTTCTCCTGCCCGAGGTGGGTGACACGTGTCATAAAAACCCCAGCAGCAGCCAGAGAAGCAGCAGCAGCCAAGTGTCCTGAGAGCTGACAGAAGATAAAGGGCAACATTTCCAGTTATAGCTCCTTCCCCCGCACCATCACTCTTCCTGCAGATAGAGGGAGAGGGATCGTAAAACGCACGCTCTTACTTTGAAAAATACCGTAGGCTTCCGCACACCGCATCTCTCCCTTTTTTCCCTTTTTTTTTTTTTTTTTTTTCCTTTTTTTTTTTATCTCTCTGTCTTTTTTTTTTTTTTTTTCCCCCTCACCCTAACGCTTCCGGGTGAGCCCATCCCACTCCCGCCGCGATGCGCCCCCAGCCGCGCCGGGCCGCGCCGCACGTGCGGGGCTCTCCGTGCCGCCCCCCAGCCACACGCAGACAGGCGGACACGCGTGGACACTGCCCGCAGCCCCCTGCGCGCGTCCCTCCGTCTGCGGCCGCGGGATCGCACTGCCGCCTCCGAGAGCTGTGGAGGGTGGGGGGCGGGAGGGAGTGCGGCGGAAGGTGCAAACTAATGCCGTGCATTTGTACACGATCACCGCGTATAACAGATAATTATTAAATGCATACCTCGGCCTGGCGCGCAACGCATTATATGCAACCTGTATTTATATCCATACCCCTTGAGTTACCCTCTAAGAAGAAGGTCAGCTCCCTGGACATGAACATTTATTTTTCTTTCTCGCAGAGCACACACACATGCCCACATTTTTTAACTGCCTGTGGCCTCGTTGGCGGATTATAAATGTCTCCTTCTCGCTGTGATTTGTTTAATCCGTGGAAATGGTGCTGGTCCTATGTAAACAAGCCAAGTGCGGAATGAAGGCAGTCACCCATGCGTGGCCAGCCTGCCTATTTGTCAGAAAACCTTCATAAATACTGAGCCGGGGCTGGGCAAGGATGTGATGTCTCCATTTTTGCCAGGAAAGGGCACGGGGAAGACAAAGCGAGGCAGAGCGCCGTGTAACCTTCCCGGGAGAGCGAGCGCGGTGCTCCTCCACCCGCCGGGGACGGAACGGGGCGCGGGGAGCACGGCCGCGGTGCTCAGCGCCCGCGCAGAGAACGCGAAGAGCGCGCTGGGCAGCGGCCGGACCGCAGCGGGCGGTCGGGTTCCCTCCCTATTGTTATGTTATATTTTAAGTTTGGGAGAGCGAAGGTGGAATAGATGACGCCCTCTTTGTGCTCCTCGCTCCGGCTCCTGCCCTCGGTTTTACGCTTTTCCCGGCAAACTTGCTTATTTTGGCGGGTGGGGGAGGAGGGTAGGGGGGAGGGTGGGGAGGTAGGGACCGGGGACGGGGAGGAGAGGGATTGTTTCTTTTTGTTAGCGCTTATTAATCGAAAACGTGGCCGTGGCGGAGCAAAAGCCTAATTGTTTCCAAAGTCCGCCTTCCTGCGCCGTTACCAGAACATACTGTGTCCGGAGGTTATTTATTTATTTATATTTGACTTCGGGAAAAGCGCCTCATCAGACACTTTGTAACAAAAGCAGTAATTACCGCCTGTAATTATCGTGCCCCTTATTTATAAAAAATGTGAGAAAATGTCGAGTATTAAAACGTGAAAGCAGCTATTAATCAAACCTTTACACCTTCTTTAACTCAGGCGTGATGGTGGGTGTTATCATAAATCTACTCTGATAGTAACACAAGAATAATGAGTTCAGTAATGATACCGATGATGATGATAATGATTTTAACCAACAAAGAATGGTGTAGATTTATTGCTAATAATGTGGTACAGGAACCTCTTCATTAAAATTACCTATATGTACTCCTCACTATTGAAAAGGAGATTACAAAGAGCAGTTCTGCGCATTACCGCGGCTCCACGCGGCCGCGGGGCTGCCCGAGGCCCTGACCCCGCAGCGGGGGATCCCAGCCGCCACCTCCCTCGGCTCCGCCCGCTTGCGGCGGTCGGGCTGCGGCCAGGAGCCCACCAGAGCCCATCGGAGGCCGCGGGAGGCCTCCCAGGCTGTCGGGGCAGAAAACCGCCGGAGGGGATGACGGCCAGAACGGCCCCGAGGGGAGAGCACCCCGCCTCCAAACTCCGCTTCTGGACAAAAGGGAGTGATGAAAATGCCCCCAGCGACCCTCCTTCGCGAGGTCGGCGCCCACCCACCCTCAGTACGTCCGTCCTAAAACTCCCGTCCACCGCCCTCTCACGGCCGCGTGCCCGGGGAGGGAAGCGGCGGCCGTTCAGAGCGTCCTGAGAGCCCCCCGGGCTGTTTGCATTTAAGAAATTTTCAGATTTAAAACCGATAATAAAATTGATTCAGGTGAGGTGAGCTTAATAAAATAGTGACATAATTACAGTTTGTACATAATAATACATCTGTGGTATTGTAACCTTGGCTATGAGTTATGAAATCAGCGTATAGGCCAATTAGCTACATAGGGTTTTTTTAACTAAGACACTATAAACACTGGTTTTAAATGTCCTAATTAGTAACTTGCTCATTAATTAACTTTCTGATTAATTGTGTAGCAATCTAATTTGTAGATGAGGCACTTAAGCAGTGATACCTTGTAACTCTTTCGTCTGTCTTTAAAATTCGCCGTCAGAAGGCGGGTTTGCAGCGCCCGGCTCGCGGGCTCCCTGAGGCCGGGAGGGGTCCGCGGAGTTCGGTACCCCTGGGCGATGCCGCAGCGCTGTAACGGGGGCCCCCCGTCCTCACGAACGCGGGGGGCAGCGGGGCCAGGGCACCGGCACCCCCCGCGGGCACGGCGCGGAGTCCTCTCGCCCCTCGCAGGGCGCGGGTCTGCGCAGCAACCCCTCCACCCCCCCCCCCCCCCCTCCCCACCCGCCCCACACTCACGGCTCCTTCCCAGCCCCCATGCCCACTGGCATCTGATCTGCGCGAGTGATTTAGTACGACGGACCGCGGGATAATGGCAGAAGTGGATTTAAATCACGGCCCGGCCGCTATTGTAATACCCCGTGGCGGTGCCATTAGCATCAGAAAGCCAGGCGCTGTCATGAATTGCTGTTTTCCACCAGAGCCATTGTGGCCGGGGTTTGTCTCCGGTCCCAACCTGCAAAAGCCTTTAGCCCTTATGGCAGATCATTCTCTAAGTGAATAGAGATGAAGGCAGG
>NW_024962268.1:3959739-3979739 GCF_019238085.1 Lagopus leucura | reverse complement strand
CTGGTCCTTCTGCTGGAGGCCCAAGAACTGGACGCAGTGCTGTGGGTGGGGTCAATGGGGTAATGCTGCTTTAGCAGTGATGCTGCCTTCAAGAAGGACACTCCATCTGCTCTCTTGGGCTGGTTATGTACAAGCACAGCAAGTATTGTGAAAAACTGTCAGTAGACACCAGAATCTCATCACTGCCATCTCCCACCAATGTGTTCATAGACACAAATGCTCTCTGCATACACACACAAACACACTTACAGGTGTTTCTCATTCACTTCTAAAATACCAGTGCAGATTTGACCTGAGCTGTCATCACCCAGAAGATTTCTCCTCATCTTAATAACGCAACAGGCAGCTAATGTGGAACGGCATGCTCTGCAGTAATTGCACAGACTTCCAGGGAAAAAAAGAGTTCATGTGCCTTCATACTGCTTCCCTTCTCTAAGATCTGGAAAGGGGATGGCACACCAACCCCAGAGCACCTTGCAAGGGAGGAGATGAATAAACCTTCTGTCTTAATTCATTCCTGTGTCACCTCCTTTGGTGTTATTGATTAGTCAGGAGTAGAACTGACCAAAACGGGATGAGGGTGCAGGGGAAACATTTTTAAAATGTGACTTAATCTTCTTGAGCTGCCTGGACACTTTTTATTCATCAGGTCACTGAGAAGGTTGCTGCCAGTTTCCTCTCACTTCTCCTTTTTCAGCTGTGCCCTGAATGTCTCTTCCTTCTTACAATGAACCCATGCTATTCCTTCATCCTCAAGGTCCTTTGGAACCTTACTGTTATGTCAGCTCTCATCTTTGCACTGAGATGTGGATGTCTCCCTGAATAGCCAATGGTACCAGCTTTTGTTACTCGTTTCTTGTATTTTAAAGGAAGATTCGTGTGCTCCAGATATTGGCGAAGTCTTCTTCACCTTTTCCTTCTACCTCCTGTGTTTCTCATCACCAACACTGGACAGTGTTGTGGAGGCTGGTGCAGTAGCCCCTTCCAGCTCAGCCATTCTTTCTGTCTCCTTGGCTCTACCAGTAGTGAACTGTTGTTCTGTATCACCTCCTTGATGTCCACACTTTGGAGCAGAGACCATCCCTTGGTTGTGTGCCTGTACAGCACTAAGCATGATGGAAGAGTTTAAGCAAAGTATTAAGTCAAGTAGCAACATAAGAACAGAGTTCATTATTCTTTAACAGGTATTTTAAAAGCTAGAATTCTTTTAGATGTAAAAAACATGCTACAGAAGATGATCCACTTGTAATCGTGTGCCTTCTCACACTTGAGGACAGCTGGGTTTGTGTAATCCTTGGATTATCTTGCCACTAATCCAATCCATTGTTAAGAATCAGCAGTTTTACATCTATATTGATCTCATGGGTTGACTTGACTTCAATAGGAGCTATGTACTTGCATCCAAAAACAGACTTCACCTCCCTTAGAGGCTTACTATTCCAGTACAATAGACAACATGAAAGTTACTTAAGCAGATTCTGTAACAGAACTTTTTATTATTATTATTATTTTTAAATTAAAAAGTAACATAAATTGCAGATTTCTTTTGTTGTTCTGTGCTGGTTTAGTATAATATTGGAATAAATTCCATACATCCCAGGTCAACATATAGGGAAGCATTGAATGTATTCACTTCTTGGTTGCTTTACTGTTTTCTTTCAAGAAAAAGAAGCTAGAAAACTTAGTAGGCTTGCTTAGGAGTGTTACATGAAAGGCTCCAAAACATTTCAGAGGAATCACAGCACGAAATGTGGTCAGGTAGTGAGTCCCCTGAAACTAGGATTTTCACTGAAGTTAGCTCTTAAATGATACCCATGATTTTCCATGTGCTTCTTTCTTCTCTTGTTTTAACTGATATTTTACTCAAGCAAAAAGAATGAGAAGGGAAATTATTTATAAGAATTGATTATTGGATTGAAAGAATACCATGTTTATAATGGAGCACTTTTTTCATGAACAATGAGCTATTATGCATTTTTCTGTTAATAAAGGTTTTGTCCTGCTTTCCTTCAGCAGTACTCTTTTCCTTCATCCAGTTCATATAATTCTAGAAATTGCTGTCACGCAGTGAATTCATTTTCCTCTAATGAGATGCCTCTGCTCATGAAGCTAAATTAAAAACACTAATTTAATGAACAACAACAACAAAAAGTTAATCTTGTCCTGTTCTGTAGTATTTCCCGGGTTGAAGTCGAACGAGAGCCCTGGCTGGAGGTGTTTATGGTTTTCTTCTTACATCTCTGCTTTAGGCATATTGATGCAGTCACTTTGTTCTCTTCCTTTTTAGGTAACTTTGAAATTAGAATCAGATCCATGGCTTGTGAAAAAAATGATGCTTAGAGCAATGCATGCTATCGCTAAACACAGGAAAAGAAACTGGAAGGAATAAGAAACACCTTTTGGTTACTATGACATGGAACAAAGGATATAATGTATTAGGATTGAGGATACAATTTTTGCTATGCCTGGTAACAATGTTTTTGTTCAGCCTTAATTTCTTATGCTTGTGATCTCACCTTGTCTGGACAAAGCAACTCTGTTAACAAATGAAATGCTTTTAGATTTGCACTAATAAAACCAAGATGAGCATTTGACATTTTTACCTAGTTTAACACTAGATCGTTACCATATTTTAATTAGTTCAGTAAAAGCAAACTATTCCCCTACAGCTTTAATTGGAAAAAATTAGACCTTTTAAATTTGTTTTGTGAATCTTTCTGAACTTGAAAAGAAACACGGGTTCTGTCCACCGTGTGCAGACAGGCAATCAATCAGTGAGTGCACTTCCAGTTCCAGCTGAGCTCCTACTTACAATAACTAGGAACCTGTTACAATAACCTCAGTCACCACCATACAAATAGGATCAAGCGATTTGGGACCAGCACAAATTAAAAATCCTGCCAACAAACAGAAAAAATCTCTCCACACAAGAGCAACAAACTAATTAACTAAACGCAGTGCCACTAATAAGCACTGGTCATCCTTTAGCATAGCCATAAGCACCTTTATAGGATGCCAACAAGGGCATTTTTAAATTGTTTCTTAGCTCTCTGTATCATTCCATCAGCAGGAAGTATGCTTCTTAACATTTTCCAGTAAAATTCCCTAGCGTGTTTTACAGGAATCTAAAATTTGTAACAATAAATCACATCTGTTTCTTACTGAGAATGTTGTTGTCCTTTCATTTGATCAATTTCCTGTCCCATATTTTTACTTATAATCTTCCCAGTGTTCAGTGTCCGGGTTATTTGGGTGGGTGTGCACAGAGGCAGAAATCAGTAGTAGTACCTGTAAAAGTTATACCAAATTTGGTGAATTTCTGTGGAAAGTTGGGTCTGGAGATTTTTTAATGAAATTTTAATGCTTGTCAGTATCTCTTTTTCTTTTTCTTTTATATTAAAGTAACCGTAGTTTTATTATAAAAGGTAACTGAAAACATAGGTAGGTTTAATAAAATTTACTGTCTATAAGCAAAGTTATAAAATAAAGGCCATTGAACATACAGCTGTTTTAACTGATGCTGAAAGCTATACATAATTCCTGGGGAAAGCCTCTCTCACGTCCTGAAGGTGTGGTGTACTAACACGGAGGGATACAGTGAGCAGTAGAGAATATCAAGTGTTTACGCAGATTTCACACTGCATAAAATGTGACAGACATTAAATGGAAAATATATCCTTCAAAAATGTACCCTGCCACCACACTATTTGTATCTAAAAAGTGAAGTATTCCCAGCTTCTGAAGGCTGTGGAACAACATTATTTCACTCCTTAATGTGGTACATTTCCAGCAGCTTTTGCCTGCATACAGAATGCTAGAATCTCTTTTCCAGTTTCAAGAACACCTCTGAATGCAACACTTATGCATCTCAGGTGTCGCTTGCTCATGGGACATGCCTGTTGATATGAATAACCCAATTCTGATTCTAACTTACTTTGATGTAACTCTGCTAAAGTCAGTAAGATACTCTTGAACATAACTCGAGCCCATAGAAGATAGGAAGGCTAGTAAATTTCACTAAAGGTAAGTATTTTCTGTGGGGTAAGATCAGAAACAGGCCACTAATGTAAAACAGAAAGCAAAACATTTTTACATGCTCCTACTGAACCCAGTCAAGTTTTTTTCATTTATCTCAGTAGGAAAATGAGTCAGACCTTTACTTTCTGATGATCAGAAAAGACATTACTGCCTCTATTCTTCTACTGTTTTCAAGTGTTGCACATTAAGAGAGCATATGCTTTTAGTCTGTGGAGCTGGATTGCGCCAAAAAGGGCAAAAAAATATGGACAGCTTTTAAAACTTCCACTTTTCACATATTCATATCTCAAGAATCTGGTTTACTGTAAACTCCATTTCATTTCTGAAGGTAAATGTTACTTGGACAGCTTTTAGCTGCATTTCTGCTAATTACAGAGACAGCAATCTCCAAGTGCATAATTTGGCATTCTTTTCTAGGGAGACTAACCTAGGGGTGAGCCCCACAGCCTGGATGATGCCTCTCATCATCATCAGAAAACTCAAAGAGGTGAAAGCAGTCAGTTTCCACTGCTCTGAAGGAATGCAGGAGCGTGGGGCTCCACAGCCAGGCAGCACACCAGCCCAGGGCCTGCAGTATTCAAAGCTGCAGTTTGAGTAACAGTTTGTGCAAAGGTCTTGCTTTTTATTTGTTTCCTGCCTTACACTGAGTTTACTCCAATTCTTAGTGTTGTGTAAGTTTCAAATATCAATAAATAAGCGTTTGACATCAATGGCTGCTGAAGCACTCCTCTCAGATTTCTGTGTCTGGAATGAACTAGGCTAAATCCTTTGGTGCTGCTTTTTCCCAAAACATATGTTCAGATTACTGGGATTTTAGATAAGATATCTGCAAAAAATTTATTTGAAGAAACTACTGAAAGCTTCATTTAGCTTCGTTAATTTCATTTAATGCTGCTCAGGTAAATTCTGCTGAATGGGTGAGTTATACCTTTGAGCTCAAAAAGTTGTAAAAGGCTGCAGCATCTTAGTGACTGTAAAAAAAATATATAAAATGGACTAACCTTTTTTTTTTTTGTTCTCCTTGTATTTGTATAACTTTAAGATAGTTACTTGAACAAAGACACTATTATTCAGAATCTGACAAAATGAAAGTATCAGATTATTCCATGCTTGGCATTTATACACACAGACAGATTTTCAGACATCTTTGTTTCTTGTTCACACTCAACAGTTTTCACAGTTGAAAACTGTGATATTTATGTAGAAATTGGTAAGTTACTCAGTCCATAAACTAGAAAGAGACACACCAAATTGGCTCATCTACCACCTAGTGAGATGATCTTAAAAAATGCACCAGGTCTGCTGTATGGTCAGCCTGATGACAGAGATGAGGAAAGAACTAATCAGTGGCTTCTCATGTAGGCCTGTTTGGTATAAACAAGATCCATGGTAATGATCTGCTTGCGTTCTTATATACCAAGTAGTGAATTTAATTATGTTTTCCAAAAGCTTAAATACTAGTGAGATAGAAGACCTTTTACAGCTCTTATAGTCTGAATACAGCTCTAGGAAAACACACTTCAGGGGGTTCAATGCCTTGTAGGCATTTGCATGGCTTGTTCATGTGGATTTTTCCTCTGAGTCTGGCAGCTCAAGAGTTAGCAAGATGGGAACCACAGTTGCTCTATTAGTGGAGTTCAAGATGGGAAGTCTTTTTTCATTTAAATACTGACTTGATTGCTTAACTGAAACTTTCAACTGTTGCTGTTTCTCTTTACTTCAATGGCTGTTGTCTTGAATACAGAGGAGAAAAGCACTATTAGAAGATGTTTGTAGGCATAATTTAAGTAATGTGATAGTGCTCTACTGGTGTGCAATTACAGTCAAAAAGTTCTTTATGCATTGTTCAGAAATGTAACTGCAGGATTTCGGCAGGTAGCAGTTATTATTAACATCCATAGTGAAAAACTGTGAAATTCCTTTACTTCCTGTAAAAAGATGTGCTTAGACTTCATTTCTGAACATTTTGTGCATTGTTTCGCTAGCAGATTCACCCCACTAGCAGAAACTGCCCAAAATTTCTGTTTCACCATGTGGACACTCTGTAGTCCTCGTATATATAATATCAATTTTTCTGAACTGAGAGATAGAAGGAGGAGTTTTTGACAGGGTCTGTGTATAGCCAAGCATATGTTTCTTTTCAACAGGAAATTTTACCTAGGAATAAATGGAGGATTTACAGTCTTACAAACCTCTGTGGATCATGCTGTGGTTACAGATTCATGCTTATTGCAGCTGCTGCACAAAAAGTAAACTTCCCAAGAACTACTCTGCAACTGACTGCTCATGAAAGATGCCTCACTGGCTTTACCAGCAGGAGTGTATGGATATCTGCCCTGTAAAATCATACCCATAATAATTCCTTTACCAGACATAGTGCACCTCTGTCATTCAGAAAAATTCTAGCAGCTTTTTTATCATCTTAATTAAAAAACAGTATATTCATAATACAGAATAGAATTGGTAGCAGCCATGACTTCTCATATTTGCTGTCACCGAGGTAATGTTGTTTAGTATAGAATGTAAATGTATCACTTCGCTCCTTGAGATCATGTAATACTTCCTCCATAGTAATGTAAGTGCAGTTGGGTCCAACCAATGAGTTTTATGTTTTCATTGCCCTTTTTTATGTTTTAATTAAAAAATATTTTTAAAGTTTTATTATTTAAATGCATTATCTGTATTATATATTTTATATGCATCCCAGGACAATTCTTTTTCATTCAGTGCAGCCCAGGCAAGCCCAAGGGTTGGACACTCATGGTCCACAGTATCTATTTTCTTCCAAAAAATTGTTCCAGGCAAGTTAAGAAACAGATAGACCACACAAAACTGTAAAATTGAGGACATTGTTCCTTTTTTTTTTTGTTTCCCTTTCAATATTAGATGCACTCATTCAAAGTAGGCTGAAAACTAAATAGTACAATAGAATCTGTGTAGGAATCTGCATAGGAAACACCTCTCTTACACTTAATTCTTCCCTATTAACAGCTGGCAGGTGAATTTTTACTTCCAGCACAACATTCCCATACTTTTAAAATAACAAAACTCAGATTTAGGCATATGAGGTTTCCGTTTGGATAGCTACCACAAAAAAGGAACAGATAAACACAACACAACTAATTTACCAAAATATTTCAAGATATTTTTTCTCACATGTGAGGAAGGGCTCACCTAAAGCAACTAAAAATCACATTCATACAGTTCCCATATTACTGATGTAACAGATTAAAAAAAAAAAAAAACAAAAAAAAACCAAAAAGAACACATGAGTTTTAACAGCTCATTGAACTGTAGAATGATAGACCTGCAAAAAACATCATGGTTGATATGGCATGGCAGGAATCTACATCATCTGTTTGTACCTTTCTGTTAGCTGATAATCTACAGCCAAACATCTTTTTTCTTTCTTTTCTTTTTTTTTTTTTTTTCTGTCATAGCACCATGCTTTCACATTATTTTCTAATTTTCAGATCAGAATATCAAAATCTTGGTCTGAAAGATTTTGATAAGTTGGTATCTCTGGTGGTGCACAGATGCAGATGCCATAGGTAATGTGGTGGTGGGACAGGACAATGGATGGCAGGCTGCTCCTGGTTTTTAACAGAGATTAACTGGAGCTTCTAACTCCTTTTACTTAAGAAAGAAACAAAACAAAAGAAAACAAAACAAAAAAACACTCCCAAAGAATATCTCATGGCAGAATTTGCCCCCATTTCTACATCTACATTTACAGACAATGAAGCAAGAGCAGATATGTATGATGAAAAAGTCATCATTGAAGAACCTACCACCACATTAAACATATATGTGGCCCAGAGGAGGGCCACAAAAATGATCCAAGACGTGGAACATCTCTCCTACAACAACAGGCTGAAAGAGCTGGGGTTGGTCAGCCTGGAGAAGGTTCCAAGGTGACCTGATGGCAGCCTTTCAATATCTAAAGGGGAGATCCAGGAAAGAAAGGGACAGACTCTTTAGTGGGCCTGATGTGACAGAACAATGGGAAATGGTTTCAAACTCAAAGAGGGTAGATTTAGGTTGGATATAAATAAAAAGTCTTTTACAGTGAGGGTGGTGAGGCACTGGAACAGGTTGCCCAGAGATGTGGTTGATGTCCTGTACCTGGAAACTTTCAAGGTGAGGCTGGATCAGGCCCTGGCAACCTGATCTAGCTGTGGATTTCCCTGTACATTGCAGGAGAGCTGGACTAGATGACCTTTAAAGGTCTCTTCTAACTCTAAGGATTCTATGATTCTATGAAACTGCGCTCCTGCTGCAAACTAAAAGGCTGCCTTTGATTCTCTAGAGAATACCAGGAATCAGAAGAGAAAGTCAGCGTGGCACTTACACCAAGTATGTTGTTTCTGTTGTTCTGGAATGTATATCTGAGTGCCAACCAAACCAGATGAACTGAGAAGGGCTCCTCCTTCCCTATTCCCTCTTCTGAGGGGCTGCATAGTCCTCCACCTGTACTTCCAGTTAAGAACTTTGAAGTCAATTTGTAAGGAATTCTGGAAGCTCTAGATACAAACCATGCCTGTATTGCATTACGCATTTATTCATCAGCATAAGACATAGCTGAGATCAGTAGTTGTGGATCAACAACAAGCAGATCACCTTGCAATAAAAATTTCATGCAGACTGTTCCTGAAACTTCTGTCAGCAGTTTGTGCAGGAAAAGTCATAGCCAGAGTGACTGCCACTGACTGAATATCACCTGCAAGCAGGGAGAGGGAATTAAGTCAAATTCATTCCCCAGTGCCTTTGTACACGGAAGTCTCCCAGTCAGGGGACAGTATTCACATCTCTGAGCTTTTTTGAATGCTTGGCAACCCTAAGGAGTGGGCCTGACCACCACTTACATTTTGTTAAATTTTACATACTTTTCAGAAAAAAAGGCAAGAAGGAATAAGGATTTCTGGTCAGACTAAACTCTGAAACATCAGCTCTGTCTAAGCCCTGTCCCTCAAACCTTTTTTCCCAATGGGGATTTAAGTGGATTGCTAAGTATTTGACAGATCTGAGTATCAAGATCAATACTGTATTAGAAGACATAGCTAAGCATAACCCGGGGAAAATAATTAACAAAATTAAGGAGGGTTTTGATCTTTGGGGAACTATTAAAGTTATCTTTATGGGGTCATGTAAATGTAATAAAGACTCTGTCTGCACCACAATTTAATTCTATATCAGAAATGGTCCCTGTAGATATACCAAAAGATTATTTTACTAAAATTGAATGTGTATCCTTTTCTGGATTAAAGGAAAAGGGGAAAAATCTTAAAAGTAGAAAGTTGTGAATTTTACATAATACAGATCTGAATATACCTAAGCTACATCTCTGAATCTGCTTAAGCTACAACTAAATGCTATTTAGTTCATTCATATGCCACTATTCATCCAAATGCGTATTGTACTATGCAAGGAAAGAAGAACATAATGAGTATAGCTGTGCTCTAGCATGGTGCACCTACTCTTCATTACAGAATTTAATCAAGGTTGTTTTGTTGTTTTGGCTTGGTTTTGTACTTTAGAGTACAGAAATATGTTAGAAAATTATCTGTTAGAAGAATTCTAAATAATACACGTCTTTGTAGATATTTGTGTTAATTCTACTTCAAAAACCAGAATGCAGCTGTGATTTAATTTAAATTGTTAGAGAAAAGAATTCAGTCTGTGGAGTGTGATGTTTCAATATATCTTTAAGACATGTACGCAGCAAATCTGGATTGTTCATTACTGATTTAAATTATTTTAACTAAATGCTAGCATGCATCTCTCTGTGGATCTGTTGTTCTTTTTTGTCTCTTCCTTTTCATTAGTACTTTTCCAATTATACTAAAAACAACTTAATCAGACCAGAAGTTTTCTTAAAATAATGTCAGTTCTTTACTTATCTCACTTAAAACCAAGGCTAACACAATGTAACATCAGACTGAATTCATTTTGCCGTGTTAACATGTGACCTTAATCTTCTATCAGCCTCCTCCATGGATGACAGCATGGCCTCATATTTGAGGTCTGATTACTAATGTAATGGTGGCAGTGTCAAGTGGGAAACCTGGGAACATTTTGTGTGTTTGCAGCCCCTTCTTGCATCACCAATCTGTGTCACTGCTGTCCCCTGCGCTATCATTAAAAGAGAGCTTGTGGTGGCAGAGACGAACATAGCACGATCATGGCATCTGCTGGGTCTTTCCTACTTGGCTTCTGAATTCTTAGCTTGAAAAGAATGTTCTTCATCATTTCATCATAATGAGCTGACCCCAGTGTAAGGTCAGTGTGAGATGTCATGTTAGGCTTTTTGAAACGATTTGATAGTTTTCGTCAGTGTGATCATTCCCCTGTGGCACAAAAAGATTTCTTGCTAGAATAAAAGTGTAAAGGTTGGGACCTACACTCTAAATAGTGTACTGGTGTTGCACAAAATATCTGCCAAGTACACATCATAAATAATGATTAAAACTCCTTTTAGTCACTTTTTTTTTGTGACTGAAAATACTCAACTACAACATTTGCTCTCTCGTCCTTAAATTAGTACTAAACTAGCCCTCCTTTCAAATACATGTCACTTAGACTAGGAGACAGGAATCACAGTTAATTATTATCAGTAACATCAGGCCAAGGTTCCCTCTTCACCGTGCCACCTAATTTAGAAGATCTAGGGGGGAGAGAGGGAGAAGATGTGTTGGTGTGTCTCACATGAAGCTCATTCATGGCTTAACTTTTAGTGTCTGAAGATCATCTTAAGCCTCAGGACTCTATTTCTATGTATTTTCCAAAACTCTCTTTGGAAATTCCTTGGTAATACCTTGCAGTCATTTCTTCCACAGCAGAGACTCAACAATTTCTCTGAATTTCTCTGAACTGTTCTTAATTTTACTGATATCTTTCTAGTCTGATTGTCCAGCTAATTGCCAGGAGAAAATATATTTTCTTTCACCGTTTTGAATCTACTGATTTTTAGCAGTTTCATCGTCCTGTAGCACTTATGTTGCAAGCCTGTTAACAGAGACCTGCTACAGGCTATTTGTCATTTTAAATATTTTGTATCATGCCCTCTATTAACAGTGTCCTTTTTTTTTTTTTTCATAGAAAAGATAGCCCGTCTCCCTTGCTTCTAACTATTTGGATTTCCTTCCAGTGTTTTTTATTCTCCAGCTCTTCTGGGGCCATTTCAATAATTGTATTTTTGTCTAATATACAGCCTTGAGCATGGGTCTAATCTACCTTACCTTTCCACTGTTGAGATCTCAGGTTGGACTTCAGTGAAGACATTAGGCAAGATTCAGCTGCAGTCCACACTGCAGTTCACTTCAGTGCAGTGAACATATGGACTTATCCTGGCCCCCTCCACCTTCGCCAAAACAGTGATGTTATCTGATTGAGGCTGGGCAGAAAAATCAGCCTTCTGTTCCAGTCCTCAGTACCACGGATGCAGACTGCACCAATGGGCTGTCAGAAAATGAGTTCTTCTAACATCGAAGATACCGCATCGAACATTCACAGCTAGGTGGAGCTCTACTGGAAGCTCATGGAGCAGTCTCGTACTCTTTCGCTCGGCACAGGCTAATTCTGCAAATATCCGTGTTAGATTCAATGAGCAGAACAGAGCATAGAATTCCAGAGGAGGTAAAGTATTTATAATGCCATAAAATAAGATGGCATTTTATTTTCTGCCTTATTATCATCCAGTTTCAGAAACAACCTAACATCTTGCTTGCTTCTGTTGACCATAAACATTTCTGAGTTTGAAGCTTCACTGAGCTCTATATACAAGGTTGGTTCCACCTTCTGTTTTACTTATTGACTGTCATGTTGGTTATTCAGTCAGTTTTAACAGGTTTTGTGACGGGTTTTGTGATTTTCATAGTCTGAATAGCTTTCATCACCTCAGAAAACTTGTGAGTTTTGTTCATTAATAAGGCTGGATGTAATCAAACTGAGGCACTCAGAGACTTTGGGACTAATTTGGATTCTGAATAAACTTAGCAAAAAGGCTTTCTTTTCTCCTTAACACAATTAATTAAAAGCAAGTTGTAGGAAAATAATTTCAGCATTGCTGTTTTGGGAATCATAGTAATTTGGAATCTTGCTGACTGCTTGTTTTCTATATAACTATTAGGGACAAACATTAAAGCAAATAAGAATTTTTTTTAATGTCTTCAGTGAGACTCAAATGCAACCTGCTCTGGTTTCAGTTTGTATACAAAGCATTGAGGCTCTCTTTACTGTTTATTTCTGTCCTTGCTGAACTTGTGAGTTCACTTTGAGAGGCCTGGACTTCCTTATGCAGTTCTCCTCGATAGCTGACAACTTCTTGATTTTCATAATTGCAAAATTATGAGTGCATGGATAGCTATCCTTAATATCTATCTACTCACCTGTGGGCTGAAATGACATGAAAAATGTGAATAAGGATTTGGAAAGGCAATGCACATTGCAGCTCTGCTATATCATCACTAGTCCCACTCATCCAATACACTGATGAATCACTTGAGGCACTTCTTTCTATCCTGTGTTTTATAATACAGAATTTGGGGTGCTCATTTCTTTACTACTCTGCTTGTGTGGTCATTAATATTTCTGAAAGTTGCTTGGTAAAAATAAGTGAATCAAAAACTTGAAAACCTCCAGAGTTTTGCATCATTGTAAATAGTAATATAAGAGGTTGAGCAGCAATGAAGTGTGCTCAAATCCCATTCTTTTCAGTTAGATTATGAATTTTCTCATTTGCTGATATATGTGCCAAAATCTGTCACCTGCCTGTAGTTTGAGCAATTAGAGTTATGCAGAATTCTGTGTGAGCAGACAAAACCTCCAACTCATACAAAGATGCCATGCTGAAAAATCCCTCTACTCTACAGTGATGCAGTTTTGGGACACTGCAACACAAGAAATATAAATGATACTGGAGACTTCCATTTTAGACACTCTGTCTCCCTAATGATACATCAGAGTATTTTCATCTAACCTCTCCTGCTAAATCATTGGTAGTATTGGCTAGATATTGATGATAAATGTATCATATTGATAGCTAAATATTGGTAGCTAAATGTATCATAATGCATCACTGTAACATCTCCAATACCTGCTGATAAATGGCTTCAATCTCTTGCTACAACAGCAATTTATGAAAGAATATCATACAAACTTCAAGATAAACTCCCACAATTTGAAGAGATTGCCTCTTTTTATACTTTATAAATAGAAGCAAAGATTGTACATCTCCTCCAATATATGTGTTGAAATGGTCTAGTCTAATTCCCAGAGGACAAATAGAGGGCTCAAAGGGGAGCTCTTTGCTGGTCTAAATTGTGATAACTCCAGGAGAGCTACGGCAGTTTACTCCAGAGAAGGATCTGTCCCCCAGAGCCTGCCTGCTGTTATATCTCCAGCTCTCAAGCTTTATCACAGTGATGTCTTTTTTTTCTCTCCTGCAGGGAGTCCTCACCTGAAGAAAGCCAGCTGTTTTTGGATCCCTAACATGGAATAGATAAAGAATTCATTATTTAAAATTACTCATTTTAGTGAAACTATGGCAGATCCTATTATTTCCAAAGAGCACAACATCAGTTTTTCCTCATAGAAAGTCTTAAGATAGCCATTATATGGAAGAGAGCATGTGAACGTTGTGAGCCATGTGAACATTGGTATGATCTCCCTCTTGGTTGAACTCACACTAGTCAGTGTTTTGTGCTGAGCAGATGGAAGGTGAAGACCTCCAAATAAAGAAAATGCTGTCAAAATCTTTTTGAAACATCACAACAGCAATTTTTCATGAAACTCAAGTGCAAGATACAAACAGTGAGTGCATAGTTTATGTCATTGCTCACATTTCCACCTCTGAGTAGTTCATTTATCCTGAAGTTGTACTTGTAAAACCTTTATGTACCACCATCATTTATTTCTGATATGGAATAAATGTACACATGCATTTCATCTAATCAAGGCAGGAACTAGCTGACAAAGCGATCCTCGTGATCTTTTAATGCAGCTCCTCTCTGTTCTATATTCCCTTCAAATTTCATCTCCTCTTGTCTTTTGTCAAACTGTTCTAAGCATGAAAATAATAAATAATACATACTTTGTATTCCAGCAACTTTATACAAGTGCTCTTAACATATAAGCTCTCCGGTGAGACAAGGGAGAGAAAATTTGAGTTGTAGCTCTCTTATCTTAAAATGTGAGAGAAACCATTATGTTCCATTTGTGCCACATTCTGCAGCCAGTTCCTAGGAGCTGGAGGAGAGAAAATCATCCCTCGGTACATGCAGCATCAGCTTATTGATAGTAAGACTCATTCTCAAAGCAGAGGGACCCTACCAGCCCTCGGGGAAGCCCCCAGTAGGTGCAGTCCAGCTGCTTCCCTGGCCCACTGCTCTATCAGCTCAACCCTGCTATGGTGATGGGGAGGAATCCCACCTGAGCAATGCAATAGTCCAGACAGTACTTGTCAAAGGGGTTTCGCAGGACCACTGGTTGTGTTCAGGGTGAGTGGGTCCTCATTATCTTCCCTTGGATATTTCAGAGCCTCAGGAATTTGGCTGGGAATCCCTGGGTTCTCCTGCCTCTGTGTGCAGGATGATGCATAACCAAGTAGAAAAGGAGAATTAAAGGAAGATGCCAAGAAGGCAGCAGCTCTTTACTCACTGTGGTCTCCCTGGCCAGTGAGGACAGGATTAATGACCCACTCACTCACTCACTCTTCTCTTAACACAAAGAGAAAGCCAAATGGGCCACGGGCTCTCCTGTGTAGGAGCAGGGGTGGCTGGAATGCTGGGGCAAAGCAGATAACAGGGATCTTTTAACACTAAGAAAATAAATTAGGGTATTCAGGAGGCAGCCACTGGTTCTAATAAAATGGTTTAGGGTATAAAATCACTTATGGAATTACATACAAAAAAAAAGAGCTTTTGCAGAGGAGATATGGCTAAGCAAACCCAGTTGTATTCAGCTCTGTGTTTATACAGTAAACTTGAACACATTTCTCAGCTCTCAAATAAGGCAGTTCCCTAAGTGCACCTGTTTTTTGTTCTTGCTGGCACTTTTTTTTTCCCTGCAGCTGCTCAGAAGACCAATAAATGACTAAGTAACACCATTATTGTAAAACAAGCTGCACAGCACAAAGCTGTATTTACTGGAATGATGTCACATTATTGTTTCCATTCCATTAAATATTTACTTCAGGCCTTTTATAACCCTTAGAGGTATAAAGGCTATTCTGCCAGACTCAAAGAAATGCAATAAGAGGCAATTTTCAGAATGGCACAAAAAAGTTATGCACACAAGTCTCATTATTCATACACTCAACTATGAACATTTTGTTTGCTGCAACATCCCCAGCTTTCTCAGCAAGATGAAGCAAACAACAAACAAACAAACAAAATTTAAAAATTGAAAAAAAATTGAAAAAAAAACAACAACAAAATAAAGCATTTTTGCCTGAGTATCAGTGAAAAGAAGAGTGATTTTTTTTTCATTGAATTATCCTGTATTATGATTTGATCTATTTAATTTCCTGCATATTGAAAGGAAATCTTTTGCAGAGCATAAGGTTAATGCCTATGAGTTGCATCATGTATATACTTCTAAAATTGACGGTATGGGATTTGGTCACTCTTCTTCTCCTTTGTAGCATTTTATTTGCCAGACAAAGAAAAGGAATTCATAGAGGCTTCTGAAGCCAAGGAATTATGCTCACATATTCAAAGGATTTTACTATTACATGGGTAGAGATACACCGAATTGAAAAAGCTTTGAATATTATAGATAATTGCTGGCAAAGTTTACATGTAATACAATGGCAACAGAGCTGAAAGTAATCGTGGGCTCTGAGAACAAGTCACTTAGATCGTATTATATTTGCATTAAGGCACATAGATCTGGGTCAGTAAACAGAATAACAAGATTCTTGTTATTTTATGATGGATGCTCTGAAAATAATGCCTCCTATTTTATTATGTTGGCTCATAAAGTTAGAGGCAGATGTTGGTGGTATGGTAGAAGAGGTTGAACCTTCCTACCCATATTCAGTTACATGCGGTTGCCATGTGACAGATGGCAGCAGAGGGGCACTGACAGAATGGCATCTGACATCAAAGTGCATATGATGCAAAAGTATGGAATTGAATTCCTCCCTGAATTAAAAATTGCACTCATTGACATTCATTGATTCTTGCCGAACATTTATGGAGACCAAGCAGTGGATACCAGCACAGTGAGGCTGTGGATGGCACGTTTCAGCAGTGGCAATACTGACAGTGTGTCATCTCCACTGGTGCAGATCGTTGCAAACGCAGGCTCTTGTTCATCCCTGTTGAAAATGCACAGCTCATGGTGGTGACCCTGTTGAAAAATATTGTGCTGCAACTGAGAACTTGCCCTATTAAATGGTGTTACTGGACTCTTTGTATCTGTTGTAGTTTCCAAGGGAAAAATAGGAGGCATTACTTACAGAGCAACCTATGTAGAAATAACAAATTTAAGAAATTGTGACTGCATTTCATGGGGCTGCATCTCAAAGGTCTGTATTATTCTTCACCTGCTCAGAATAATCTAAGCTTCTAATTTTGATCATGATTAAAACCAGTGAGAAGGAAACCTTGATTTAAATAGCTGGTTTTATTTTCGTTTTGCATTTGTACTTGATAATTATCTTCATTCTCCTTGACTGGCACGATGATTAACACAAGCTGATTTGCAACTGTATTTGCAATGTATATTTGATACATTCCAATATCTTTCCATTTTTGCATACAAATATGTACAGTGAAAGAATGAGACTTAGTATAATAAGTTCATGTAGTTATGTTTTATATTCATATAATCTCAGAAAATAGCAAAAGACTTTTCTTTACTAAACAATGGTTTTATCTGGGGGTTGTGTCCAAAAGCACTGGGATGGAAACTAAAAATCAATTTAAATGCATAAAACTAGATTAATTAATTGTATTTATCTAAAATATATGGCATCTGTTTTTTTTTCCTCATAAAATGAAAATTTATTTAAGACTAGCAGGATTACTAAATGAATGAAATGTATACATTATTTAGTGAACTGAGAGATTATTTCCTGTCTCTAGAAGCTGATAGTTAGGTGTATACCATGCAGATAAATGACTAGTTCTTCTGACTAGATTATCAGAAGTACCTATATGTGTTACTGCCTCATTTCCACTGAAGTCAATAGGAGTTATGCATTTATCTATAGAAGGGATTTTGAAACTCCCACTGGTCATCTGTCTCCATCTCCAGGCACCAAGATAGCCATGGAAAGCTGATGTACCTGGAGGGTTTTGTCAGTATTGTTTTCTCTACTTTTTATTATTAATAGACTGGAAGAGAAAAGAATGCTGCATTTTCAGCCTTCAATCCATTTCTGAATTTTGCCTGAGCAATAGTAATTAAATGACAAAATTATTTGCTGCAGCTGCTAGTTCAACTAAAATCAACATCAAAGAAAATAGGGGCTTTTTAAAAATAAAACATTTGAAAAGTGCCAAAAACTGTAGCTTTACAGAAAAGACAGAGAACAAGAGTAAGTTTCTGGATTTTAAGACAGTCACTGTTTTAAAGAAGTTCACAACGACTTTAAAAATGTAATGTTTTTCTACCAAGTCTGCAGGTAACTTTGTCTGAGCCACTGAAAAATAGGAACACCTTCCTGTTAGACAGAAGTAATGCTGAGAAAATTCTAAGCTTTAGTAGAGATCATTAGTATTTTAAATTGAATTTCAGTTTTATTTTTAATGCACTTGTAAGGGGTTTCATTTTTTGTTTGTTTGCTTGTTTGTTTTCTAATTAAAAACATGTATCTGTTTTTAGACTAACTTCTAAGCAGCCCCAAAAATTCCCAGCATCCCCACCAGATTTCAGGGCTCCATTACAGCCATGGGAGCATTACAACTTTCCAGCTAGAAACTAGGCAGGATGCTGCTGAAGGTAACAGTGGGGAAGACACATCTGCCATCTCAGCTTTAGCCTTTCAGTGCCTTCTTTGATGTAGTTTTGCCTGTGCTTGCCTGAACTCTCTAACGGACTTACATAGTTACACCTTTTCTTTACAAGTCTGAGTGAACTCAGACTTTTGGTTATCCAGTAGGTCACTGGTTCAAGCTTTTACATCACTCAAATTCCCCCTTCTGCTAAGAAAGTCCTCCTATGATATTGCCCATTCAACCAGGTAAGTAAAGACTCTCCAAGAAAGGAGACCTCCCTGATTGACTTGCTTTAGCATTTTGCATACAAACATTTTCCCACAGGGAAGCAATTTAATAACTTGGCTGCACTGTCCCTCTTCTTTTTCTTTCTATGTCAATTACATGGAATTATTACAGGAAAGACGAAACAAGACAAATAGGACAAATGAGATGGTTTTCCATGCCAAATACATTCTGTTCTACCACTGGGGATGTTCTCCTAGCAGAGAAAATTTTGCATTGCCTTACATTCTAAATCCAGGGTATCTTGGGTTAAGCTGTTGAATAAAACCAGCAGTAGTCACTCCAGAGATGAAAAAGACAGAAATTGTTCCTGGGATTTCTAAGCTAGTCATGGGTATGCCATGGTGTATTTGGGCACAAACTGGAACAAAGTTAGTTTCATACAAACATGAGTAAGAACTATTTTACTGTGAGAGTGACAGAGCACTGGAACAGGCTGCTTGGAGAGGTGGTGGAGTCTCCTTCTATGGAGATACTCAAGACCCAGCTGGATGCTTTCCTGTGCACCCCACTGTAGGGAATTTGCTTTAGCAGGGAGGTTGGACTAGGTGGTCTCCAGACGTCCCTTCCAAATCCTGCAATTCTGTGATTCTGTACAAGATAAAAAATCCCAACAGCTGACTTAGATAGCATGGACTGAACCTTACATACCTGACTTAGATAGCATGGACTGAACTCTAGAGATGTTTTTCTCTTCAGTGAAAATGAAGCCTAATAGGCACAGGCTAGACACCTAATACTGATGCAGCTTAAATTAAGCAAGATGAGATCTGCTTGAAAAGTATAATTAAGGTATAGTTGTTATTTCAAGGTCACAGTTCCCTGGTCTGCTCATGTTTTCTACTGGATGAGGAATGATTGCTACAGGATATACTTTGAAAGCTTTATATATATCAAAACCAGTAAATTACATTTCTGCAAATAGAGATGTTTTCATTCCTTGTTGAAGGCTAGAAGTATGAAAATCCCATTAAGCAGTTTAATCAGGATAATTTTAGTAAAATCATCAGTGCTATAATAACTACAGTGTGATGTTTACTTGTAATTATTTCTAGCATCTCCCACACCTCTGCATTCTCTGTGTAGCAGAGAAGTAAACAGATCTGTATCTCATTTTCCTTACCCACAAGAAAATTAATAGTCCAGGAGCAGGATTTCAGCATTACATATTGTTCTGAGTGAGTGGCCTGAAGTGAGAAAAGGGAAAGTGACAGGCAAGAATGTAGAGTTTCCTCAAAGATTGAGGAAAGGCAAAGGAACAAGAGAAAAGAACACAGAAACTCAGTATAAGTGTATGTGTTTTGGCTAGCAGACTTTTAGGGAATGAAAGTACTGGTCTGGCCTAAACCCCTGCACAGATTCCACCTGCTAGTATCTGTACTAAGCCTTAGCTTTCAGCTAAGCTAAAACATATCCTTGAATAAACATAGAACCATCATAATCACAGAATGGTCTGGGTTGAAAAGGCCCACAATGATCATCCAGTTTCAACCCCCCTGCTATGTGCAGGGTTGCCAACCACCAGACCAGGCTGCTCAGAGCCACATCCAGCCTGGCCTTGAGCGCCTCCAGGGATGGGGCATCTTACCTTCCTTGAGCATCTTATCTGCCTTGAAATATCTCCAGCTTCCACAAATATAGATTTCCCCCTAATCCTATTCTGATTCTATCTAGTTCAAGTTTCTAGTCATTGTATTACACAGAATCATACACAGAATGGCCAGGGCTGGAAGG
>NW_024962268.1:3942935-3959729 GCF_019238085.1 Lagopus leucura | reverse complement strand
TCATCCAAGCTGGCTTTGAACACCTCAGGAACGGGGCATCCACAACCTGTCTGGGCAGCAGTTCCAGCACATCACCACCCTCATAGTAAAGAATTTCCTCCTGACATCCAACCTAAATCTTCCCTCCTTCAACTTCAAACCATTTCCCCTTGTCCTGCTGTTACCTACCCTTTCAAAGGGTTGATTCCCTCCTGTTTGTAGGCTCCCTTTAGGTACTGAAAAGCTGCAATGAGGACACCCCGCTGCCTTCTTTTCTCCAGGCTGAACAAGCCTGGCTTCCTCAGCCTATCTTCGTAGGGGAGGTGCTCCAGTCTTCTGATCATCTTCGTGGCTCTCCTCTGGACCCTCTCCAACAGCTCCCTGTCTTTCTTGTACTGGGGGCTTCAGACCTGGACACAGTACTGCAGATGGGGCTTCACAAGAACAGAGTAGAGGGGGACAATCACCTCCCTGTCCCTCCTGGCCACCCCTCTTCTGATGGAGCCCAGGATACCATTTGCTTTCCAAGCTGCAAGAGCACTGCAGCTCATTTTCATCCATCAAGACCCACAGGTCCTTCTCTGAAAGGCTGCTCTCAAGGACTACTCCTTCCAGTCTGTATAGATGCCAGAGATTCCTCTGACCCAAGTGCAAAACCTTGCACTTTGCTGAACACACTGCTGGCTTGTGCCAAGATTTTTGTTCACCAGAACTCCTAAGTTCTCCTTCAAATGGCTGCTCTCAATGAGTTCTTCTCACAATCTGTACTCATATCTGGGTTTGCCATGACCCAAGTGGAACACCCTGCACTTAGCCTTGTTGAACCTCATTTGTTTCATGAGGACCCACTTTTCAAGCCTTTCCAGGTCCTCTGGATGGCATCTCTCCCTTCCATGGCATCAGATACACCACTCAGCTTGGTGTCACCAGCAAACTTGCTCAGCATGCACTCAAATCCACTATCTAGGTCGCTGGTAAAGATTTTAAAGAGCTTAGCCAAAGCCTTGCAGGGACTGGCCCACCTGGTGAGCCTTAGCTTCAACTAATTACAAGCACAAAGGAAGAAAGCCTTAAACTGCCGTTCAGTAATAACACTAAGGCTGAAGCCACAGCGCTGCTGTTGCGTTCTCAGTTATTTCGGGGCAGAAAAACTTCTCCAGCTTGCTGCCCCTCTGCTCACGCCGCAGTCACCCCTCACTCCGCAGCACAGAGCCGCCGCCACGGGGACGGAAGAGCTGGGAGCGGCTCCGCGGAGCGCCGCCCCCCCTTCACCCCGCCTCTCCTCTCCGCCGTGCAGGCTGCCGTCCGTTCGGCGCATGCGGACGGCCGTGTTGCTCAGTCACGGGCCTCCGCCGCTCCCACCGCGCCCTCCGCCCGTGCGCCGTAGGGCCCCGGCCCGCTCTGCAGCCCCGCCATGGCCGATCCCCGCCTGAGGCAGATCAAGATCAAAACCGGCGTCGTGAAGCGGTGAGTGCGGGAGGGCTGGCGGGCGCCCCGGCCCCGCCGCCACGCGTTGGGCGCCGCTGAGCCCGGCGGGCGGTGCTCGCAGCGGTGCCCGCTCCGCCGGCGGCATTCGTCCTGCGCGGGGGCGGCTGTGGCTGCTCCAGAAGTTGCGCCGCGGCTGCCGGCTTCTCCCGCCTAGGGAAGAGGCCTACCGCCGCCACAGCTGCGGGGTTTTGTTCTGAATCCTCAGCGGTTGGAGAGCCGAGGGCAGTCACGTTGCCGTGTCGGGGTCCGAGCGGCCTTGCTGGACTCCTCGAGAGGCAGCCTGCCTGGGTTGCTCTACCAAACAGATGCTGAAATACTCGGCGGTCGGTTTTCCATGCCGCCAAGTTGGTTGTAGATTTGGTAGCCGCCTCTCAGTTTTGTCTGCTCTACGTGCTGTTCACCTCTAAGAAATGAAGCCGGGAAAACTGACAAAGTGACTTGACACACCAATCAGTTATGTCAAGCAGGTATTCCCTTTATTACAGCGTTGGGTGCATGTGTGGGGGATCGCTCCACCAACATGCACATCGAAGAGGGGAACTACTACATATTTAAAGGCATAGCATATACTTACTTGTCCGTTACACTCCAAGGACATGGGCAGAAGTTCCAAGAAATAATTAACATCTCTGGTGGTCATGGGATGAGGGCTAATAGTCATTCTTGCTGTAAGTTTCCAACCTTTTAAGGGAGGGTAGCCCGTACCAGTTCCCACTCGTATCACATTGAGCTGAAGCAACTGTTTTGCCATCTTATCTTCAACAACAGGACATCTATTCTACTTTCTTCGCTTGACAACAAGCTCCATGGCCTCCTCTGCATTCTGTTCTTGATCTTACATTTATACAAGCCTCTTCTCGTTCAGCTTGTATCCACTCAGGTTATGAAGGGCTGTTCTCAAAATATAGCAAAGCTGTTCTCATGATTCAGAAGCATGCAATTTATCCCTGTGAATCTTTCTTGTTATGGTTGTTAGGAAAAGCCTTTAGTGTGAAATATTTGGTTGCAGGCAGTAGGACCTACTGAGTCTGCACTGGTTCAGGCGTGAATAGGAGTTGCAATGTGTGCCAGATCAGGACATTAAGTAGAGTAGTCTTATGCAATTGGCTTTGTATTGTAACCTATTTTAGTTGGTAGAAGCCTAAAAGTAGATTGGACGTGCTTTCTAACACCCTACAGGTTGGGAAGACTGGAGTTAAACACTAGCAAAGTAACATGTACAGAGTTTTGTTTTTAGTTCCTAGTCTCAAAATGCAGAGCAACTCTCAAGTGCAGCTGCAAACAAGAAATTGATTATGTGATTCCAGTACCCTATTTCCTGTCACTGTGCAGGGTGTGCAGATTATGAACTTACGTTGTTTTTCAGCAAGGGATTTTAAGTGAAGTCTGAAATGACTGGGTGGCTGCTTTTTGCTTTGGGTTCCTTCTGTGACATAGGTTATGGTTACCGGCCTGGCTAGGCAGCAACACTGTAAATGCTTCTTTGCATTTTGAAGTGTTTCCTGTTTTGTGTCTGTGTTTTATAGGCGGAGTATTCTGAAGTGTGGAAAAGCTACCATTACTTAGGCCGTCATCTTTTTTTTTTTTTTTTCAATCTGTGTTCTTTCATTTGGTCAAAGGAGTAACTTACGGGTGTTTTCTGAGAAACTGGTATATCTGATAAATGACAAGTAGTTTGTTGAAATTCCCACAGTAGCTTATTGCTGCTGCTTGATAGTTTCTCCAAAAGAACTGTGTGGTAATGCCTAATAGCTTTTCAGATGACCATTACTTCATACAGCATCACAAAAGCTACCTGAACAAGGTTTTCCTTCAAGTCTGTAAATTGGGAAACAGGGGAAGTGTACATCAAATAATGAGTCTCCAGTCAGAGGTGGTGCATGCCTGCCTGTTTGCTTGTGTGTTGAATACTGTGCCACATAGCTGTGTCACTTTGGACCTGAAAACAGTTCTGTGGTCCCAGTGCAATTATGCGTGAAAGATAACGGTACATGGGGCTACTTCGGTGTCTATATGCCATTGTCCTCAGTGCTTCTAGATCTGAGATTAGTTTATACATTCTTAGTCTTAGTCTTTGTACTGCTTCTGTAGTTTCAGTGAGTCTGAGAAAGCCAATTAGAAGTTAGTAGTGTGTTATGCTGAGTACAGTTGGACTTTGCCTTTACAGTTGGACAGAGCCCCCTCACAAGGTCTGTCATGGAGCAGATTACAAACATTTAAAAAGAATAGATGAGTTACTGTAGTGATAGATATGACAGGCTCCAGGCTGCCATGAATAAATTCTGCTGCTATTTATTATTTATCATTTAGCTGCAGTAGCGCTAATGCACGATGGTAGTGGTAGCAAGATGCAGACCAGCCTAAGCATTCTTCACCCATTGGGTGGCACAGTGCTTACCAAAGAGGTGTCCTTGTCTTGGTGGAGGAGGAGGAACACAGCTTCACATCTCTTACCTCCCTGTTCTCCTTCAGGCTCTTTTCCTTTCTCATCCCCCACTTTTCCTCTCCACTCTCTTATATCCTAAACCTGATGTTTCTGTCCCTGGGGTGATGTTTAATATGGTTTGTGTGTAGAGTCGAGTACAGCAGTCATACATGTTTAGCATGTTCTTCTTAGTGTTTTGTTTTGTTGTTGTTCTTGTTTCGTTTTCTTCCTTGTTGACTTAATGCATGGAAATCCATGGATTTTTGTTTTAATTCTGTTACAGTTTTGTTGCATCTGAGTTACAAAGTAAGCTGCTTAAGTTTCTAGTAAGTATTAGTCCAGTTGCAATGATATTAATAGTTATATGAATAATATAAAATACTCTTTTTCTCCACCTTTAATCTGAATTTACTGAATATGATATGTTCAATGTATGTTGGAAAATTGTTCTTTGTTATCCTAACACTAGTTTTACTCATCCCTTCAGATTGCACTTCTTTGATCACTACTTGGCTATAGATGACTTGTTCACTGCACTGGGGCGTTTCACACCTTCCTGTGCCTCTGTTTTCAAGGACTTTGCTATCATCCCTCTCTTGTTTGATCTTCTGTGCTGCTTTTTTTATTCAACGTTAGAAGCAGCTCATTCTTACTAAAATATACTTGTTAGTGAAAGAAAGCCAATACAGGAGTGTCATGCCATTCAGTTGTAGGAAGCTGAACAAAAGCAGTAAGTGGTACCTGGTCAGAACTGTAGTTCAGCTCTTGAAGAAAGACTCCTGGCTGGCCAAGACAAGCCCAGGCAAAGCCTTACTACTGCTGAAAACTACCTTGTTAGCCAATACAAATACTGTGGCCTTTTAAGGGTAATGGTAACAAAATATTTAAAAAGTTAAAGCATAGTTTAGGAGCACTGCATAGGTGAGCAGTCCTCTGATGTGAAACTGTTGCCAGTTGTGATAGGAGACTTACCTTTAGTTATGGTCTAACGCCAACCTAAAACTGAGCTGCTGTGTCACAGCTTCCTCCTTAGAGGTCCACACATCTGTGTATTTCAGGGTGTTGATATGATGAAAAATAAACTAGACTTAAAGAAAAAAAAGTATTTTGAAGGGTGAGGCATGCAACACTGTGTACAAAGGGTGTGAGGAGTTCAAGTGCAGTCAACAGGATTCACTTTTGCTTTTTGCTGTGTGAATAGGAGAGTGCTCTCTGAGTTTTGTGTGATTACAATATGCAGATCTATAGATACTCTGCAGTAGCTGGACTACTGTAAGGAAATGTAACGTTTTTTCAAGGCACCTTTGAGCTCATGTGGGCAAGCTTAAAGTTAACTTTTTTGTTTCCTTCTTGGTAACCCTGCTTATCTTTTAAAATCCCATTTATGTTTTCAGCAGAATAGCACTGTGATTAAATACTTCATACCTTAAGTTAGTTTGATGCATCAATAGAAACTGTACTTTTATTATGTAGCCTGAGCACTTGAAACACATGGGCTGTTTCTGGCTTGGCTTTCATAGGTCTCAATGACAGCAGCAGCTGCTCACTTCTATGGCAGTTGCACACACAGATGCAAGAAGAGGCATGGTTTTGTTCCACTCCACCTCTTCTTCTCAAACTAGAAGCTTTGTTCAGTACTCTGTGCTGCAGCTGTTGTGCATGTGACTTGAGTGAATTTGGGAACTTTCATATTTTCCCCTCATTTGGAACTATAGAATCTGTATAGGTATTTTATTCATGATGTGTGAGAGAGCACGTAGAGTATTAATAAACATGCCAAGAATGACTGACTCAATATTTCAGTCGTTTTCTCCTTGTATTTTTCTGTGTTTGCAGTTTAGAAAACTGCATTGAATTTAGTCTATAAAGCTGATTTTTCAAGCTTGTTCAATGCTCAGACTGCACAAGTATACCAAAATAAGTATGGGTCAAGAACTACTGGGATGTTCTGCACTTTCTTGGCACTTCATTTGTCTGTTTTTAATCGCCTGCTATAGCTCACTCTTATGAGTTATCTAACTCATTACTTTTTGAGCTAAGAACAAAGCAGGTGTTTAATGTGGGATTTTTTTTAATCTGTATATTACAGATTCTTTGTGTATCCTTCTCAAGAGACTGTTGTACTTGTGGATAATTTACTTGCCTTGGTGTTTCTTCCTTGTTATGTATTAATGAAGGGAACTTTAACTATAAACGGGGAGAATCCCTTGCATTTTCAGACAAAATTAATAGCCAGGTGATTGCATACTTTTGTTACCCAGCATTCAAATAAGTAGATTTGATGAGTGTGATTAGCATTTGTTGTATTTGTGATTTATGTCCTAGCAAGAAGTATTATTTAATCATTTCAAAATAGTCTTACTCTCAGTAGTCCAAGCTCAAAAACCCGCTTCAGAGCAAATGAATTGATCTTTAAACAAATAAATAAATCTTATACTCATTTCAGATCAGCAAGGGTTTTAAAAACTACTGTGAGCAAAGTAAGTTGGGGCATGTGAAAATAGCACTGATATTTGCCCATAGTTTCCATCTGGTTAAATGGAAGTGACACCACTAGATTAGAATGAGACTAAGACAATTCACATTGCAATTGTGTTAGTTTAACTTTAACAATCTTTTAACACTCTTGTTTAAATGTGGCTGACATACCATAATTACAAATCTACAAGCCTTGATTATAGAATTTTACATCATGAACCTATGGGGAAAGTGTATTGATTTTTGTGAAGCAGCCCTTTTTAAAACCACCTTTCTAAAACTATGGAATCTTCCCAAGATTGTTTTTTCGCCTGCAGCACTGGTAAAGTTACTGCTTTTTCTCTTTGTGAAATATCACCATTCTAAGTTGCATTGCCAAGTAACTTACATTATCATGGTTCTGTTTTTTTAAAGTAAAGAAAGTTCTGAAAGTTACGCAGTGCAGTTGATTTCTTTTATAAATATAAATCTAAACTGTTAAATTTTTTTATTATTTTACTGCTGAGCTCAGGATACATTTTGTACAAGTGAAATGAAATGTTGCAGAGAATGCGAATTTGTATTGCTGCATGATGACTCTTGCTAACTCAAAAACAAAAATAGTTTATTTTCTTGGTTACTCAAGAACTGTGCTATCTCTGGTGTAGATCTCAAATTTTTTCCATCTTCTGTCTACCACATGAATTACATCTGCTTCCTTGCTTGTTTTGCGCATTAGCCATGGGCACCAGTTCTGACTCTGACTATTAAGAAACTTCTGATAAGAAACTCATGTCTCTTTTCTTTATTCTCATTATAAATAGAAGATTTTATGTAACAGCTGCTGATTAGCTGAATTAATGTAAAGGACTGGGATATCCTGTGTTATATTAGTTATTGGGGAACGATCTGCAGAGCTGCTCAGCTATACTGTGTCAGCATGATAAAGCTATTTCATGTGTTTACACTGCTTATCCAAGAGCACAGGCATTCAGGAGGGTGAATGTGCTGCATGCACTGTTGGATGCACGCTGACTCTATCCAAATTAAAGAACCTTTCTCAAAGTGCAGGAGCATTGTGTAGCTGCTGTCTAGGGTTGTCACCAGCTCCATCCTGGAGTTCTGACAGCATAGTCTATAAATTTGGGTCCAGTTCCAGACAGATTTGTTTGTTAGTCCAGAGATACTTAGATATGGTTTAAGTACCTCCTATGTTCTTCCTAGGATCATACAGAAAGTCTTGAGATGGCCCTACATATTTGAAAGCCACTGCAGTCTTCTGGAGTTATTGTCTGTCCTGTGTAAAAACTGCTCTGTGTGAACTAGATTAAGACACTACAACTGCATTTACACAGTACTTAGTTAACACCTATTAACATATAGTTGACAATTCAAATAGTGAATTTAAGGGTAGTTGCAATCTGATTTTATTCACCAGAAGCATTGCTACTTCTTTTTGAAGGATTTATTTTTTCTTATGTTTCTAAGTGTATGCTTTCTTTTAAACTTTAGGACTACCAAACAATATACACATAAACCTTTTTAAATTACATTTTCCTTTCTTTAAGTAGCTGTGAGAAGAACGTCGCTTTTGTGTTAATTTTCTTCTCTTGTGAAAATTGCATAGATTCTTTTTAAAAATGATTTTAATTTCATTTGGTTTACCTTTTTGAGTAGATGTAAACTCTACTTGCATTGGGGGGAAATTTAAATTAGTAATGCTTGAACCTTTAGAAGATTGAGTTCTTTGCATTTCTTCCTCCTCCATTTCTTATTGGGGGGGGGGAGGGGAGAGAGAGAAAGAAAACAACAAAAACTCTGTAATATCTTCATCATCAACAGTGTGATCAAGTGCACTCTCAGCAAGTTTGCAGATGACACCAAGCTACGTGGTGTGATCAGCATGCCCCAGGGATGGGATGCCATCCAGAGACCTAGACAGGCCTGAGCAGTGGGCCCAGGAGAACCTCATGAGATTCAACAAATCCAACTGCAAGGTCTTGCACCTTGATCAAGGCAACCCCCACTATCAGTACAAGCTGGGGGGTATAAGGATGGAGCACAGCCCTGCTGAAAAGGACCTGGGGGTGCTGGCAGATGGGAGGCTGAACTTGAGCCAGCAATGGGCCCTCATAACCCAGAAAGCCAATGGTATCCTGAACTGCATCAAAAGAATCGTGGCCAGCAGGATGAGAGCAGCTGCACTCTGTGTTGCTAAGACCTCACCTAGAGGACTGCACCCAGATGTGGATTAATCAGTACAGAAGAGATGTAAACCTGCTGGATGCATCCAGAGAAGGGCCACAAAAATGATCCGAGAGATGGAACACCTCTCCCACAAGGACAGACTGAGGGAGCTGGGCCTGGTCAGCCTGAAGAAGAGAAGGCTCTGGGAACATCTGATAGCAGCCTACCAATATCTAGAAAAAAAGACAGGCTCTTTAGCAGCATCTGTTGTGATAACACAAGGTACATGGTTTCAAATTAAAAGAAGGGAGATTTAGATTAGATAAAAGAAAAACGTTTTTCGCAGTAGGGGTGGTGAAGCACTGCAACAGGTTAGTCAGAGAGCTGGTGGATGCCCTGTCCGTGGAGACATTTAAAGGCTGCCTGGACCAGCTTCTGAGCAACCTGATATAGCTGTAGGCGTCTCTGTTCGTTGCAGGGGAGTTGGACTAGATGGCCTTTAAAGGTCAGAAATATTTATTTTTGTGTGCTGAATCAGAATGTGGATCTACAGGGAGGAAAATAAAAACAAAAAACAATTCTATAGTAATGCTTAGTGTATAGAAGATGTTACAGCTGCACTGACAATCCTAGTATATAACAGCTGGACTTTAAGTATTGTTAAATTCTATACATTGTATAAGTGGAGTGCTCATTCAGGATCAGGAGACCCATAATATTTTCCTTAAGCTGTATTGGTATTTTTCCTAATCCATTGTGAACTGACTGCAGACATTTTTAGGACTTTAGTTCAACTTCTACGAGCATTGTAACACTTCCATTTTGCTTTTCAGATCTGTTTCCAACAGGGATTGGTAGATTTATGGTGGTGTGGGTGTTGCCCCACAAGAGGCTCCATTTCTTATTCTTCTATGTCTAGAACTGAAGTTCTGGGATTCCTTTGTACTTAAAATCCTCAAATTCTGTTGCATTCTGTTCTGTGCCACTCAGAATTTTTACTGCTTCAGAATCTCTTCAGGATGAGTTGATTAACTTTCTACTTTTTTCTAAGTATACTCTTCAGCCATCAGAGATTCTCTTTCAATTCTTATGCAGGTGCAGTTCCCCTGTACTTCTTTGCTTCCAACCAAGTTGCTTCTAGTAGTACTCAGCAAATCCTTTGCCCCAGCCAGCATCATCTGCTTTTTGAGTAATTCACGAGTTAACAGCTTTCATCCTGGATGCCTTTGCTGGATTCTTCCATTCTTTGCTATATTTGCCCTGCTGCATGTTACCACTGACTGCTGGTGTTCATTAATGCCGTAGTAAAGCAGACTTTCTTAGTGGAGGAAAACAGCAGCATCAGCTGTTGCCATTGAAAAATAAAATATTTGCAGTATCTTGGACTGCAAGATCATGAAAATAGCTGGTGACAGTGTGGGGAAAAAAATGCCAAACCCTGGAGATTGAGGAAGTTCTAGTATTTTAAGTAAGAATTGAATATTTTGTCCTTTAATCAAATGAAAAGGTGCCACAAAATCCAAGAGCAAGTTATTTTTAAGCTGAAAAAACTTTCTGAGTTCTAAAACACCTTGGAAATGATTTTCATTGTCTTCTCAGTAACAATTTCAGACAAACACCAACCCTGCAAAGTTAACCTGAAAATGTCGTGGTGACTCAGGTCTATAAGCTATAGAAGTAGAAAGAGTTAAAATGATTTATATACTTGTATGTGGTTGTATCACAGTTTGACTCAATAAGAATAATCTTTTTTTAATGATTTTCACACCATCAAGAAAATTAATGCGTGAACTAGAGATCTGACCTAAGTTAAAGCATATGGCAGCTGCTGATACCTATGCTAAGTTTCGTATTTCTTTCCTCCTTTCTTCCTTGACTTTTCCCCCTAGGCCTAATTCTGTAAAGCAAGAGAGCTTATGTAACTTCTTTGAAACCAAGAATGTGCATAAGTAATAAACAGATTTGGGACCAGATACTTCAAGTTCTACAGACCAGTGTTACTACAAATGTTGAATTAACTGTGCTGTAAATGTGCATAATGTTAGTACATGGTTAGTTATGCTATAACTAACAACAACAACAAAAAAAAAAAAAACGCTGTGCAGTTATACTGGTATTGATTTTTAGATGAGAACAAAGTCAGCATAGATATTTCATTGTCTACTCAATACATTTTGTCATCTTTGAGTTTTCTGTGTTCTTAGCATACATTCTTATACCCTGTGATTAACGTTTACATTAGTTTTGAAGAGATCATAGTATCATAGAAGTGCCAAGATTGGAAAAGACCTCGACGATCATCCAGTCCAGCTGTCTGCCTATCACCAGTATTTCACACTAAACCATGTCCCAAGATGTATGACATCTAAATGTTTCTTGAACATCTCCAGGCTTGGTGACTCCACCACTCCCTGAACAGCTCCTTCCAGCACCTGACCACTCTTTCTCAGAAGTAGTTTTTCCTATCTTCCAACCTGAATCTCCTCTTGAGGTCACTCCCTCTTGAGGTCAATGTGAGGTCACTCCCTCTCGTCCTATCACTAAATGAGAGAAGAGACTGATCTACCCCTCACCACAGCCTCCAGGTAGTTAAGAAGGTACCTTCAGGTAGTTGATTGTCTCCCCTGAGCCTCCTCTTCTCCGGACTAAATAATGTGTTCCCTCATCTGCTCTTCATAAGACTTGTGCTCCAGACTCTTCACCAGCTTTGTTGCCCTCTGAACATAATCCAGAGTCTCCACATTTTATAGTAAGTGGCCTAAAACTGAATATAGTACTCAAGGTGCAACCTCACCAGTGCTGAATAGGGAAGAGTGATCACTTCCGCACTCCTATCAGCATCACTATTTCTGATACAAACGAGGATGACATTGGCCTTCTTGGCCACCTCGGCACACTGCTGGCTCATGTTCAGCCAAGCATCAAGCAATACGCCCAGATCTGTTTCCTCTACACAATCTTCCAGCCACTCTACTCCAAGCCTGTAGCGTTGGCTGTGGTTGTTGTGGCTGAAGTGCAGGAGCCAGCACTTGGTCTTGTTGAACTCCTCATCCCTCTGGCCTCAGTTCAGTGATCCAGCCTGTCCATATCCCTTTTCAGGGCCTTCCCACTCCCAGGCAGATTGATGCTTCCTCCCAGCTTGGTGTCATCTGCAAACTTACTGAGGGTGCACTCAATCTCCTCGTCAAGATCATCAGTAAAGATATTAAACAGGAGAGGCCCCAATACCGACCCCTGGGGAACACCACACATGACCAGTCACCAGCTGGATTTAACTCCATTCACCACCACTCTCTCCAGCCAGTTGTTTACTCAGCGAAGAGTGTACCTGTCCAAGCCATAGGCTGCCAGCTTCTCCAGGAAAATGCTGAGGGAGACAGTGTCGAACTTTGCTGAAGTCTGGTTAGATGGTATGTTGGCAATCATCTGTTCTAGCTCCCTTAGCACCCTCAGGTAAATAAATACACACTCTTTCATTAGTGAAGCTGTTTAATAGCAAAATTGAGAAATGCTGGCTTTCTCTGGTCTTCAGAGTTTCGCCGAGTGCACTCAGTTCAGTCAGGGAGGTGCTTCCTATGTTGTTTTTTCTAATACTAGAAGCAGTCTTTATCTGTTGGCTTAAGCTTACTGGTAGCATTCTAGCTTGTGCATAACCTGTTTTGTTGGGTATCTGGAGATGCGGGAAACATACCAAGAGTAGTAGTGTGTGCTTGCATTGTTTTCATTTTACCACTTTTGCTTGGAATTCCATTATTTCTGCCTGTTAATGTGGAAAAGTGGTAAGTTTTCATCTACATAGTACAGATGTTCTTAATTTCATTATGTAAAAAAAACTTGTCTAACAGTAGAAAAAAAGATTGAAGAAAACCTCCTGCTGTGCTGTCCACTGTACGTATTTGATTTTCACTTGTCTAACTTAAGAACTCCCATGTACTTCCTATGGCTCTCTGGTCAGAGGGGTAGCTTTTTTTGCTATTGTTAATGATGCTCCTCCAGAAGAGAATGCTGGAGATGACGTATAAGGAACAGGGAAGGAAGAACTTATGTATCTTTGGGAAATGAGAAAGGAGATGAATCTGAGGCTTTTTCAGTAGAAGCCAGGAGTTGAACAGTCTGGTGCAAATCTGCACCCCGAATAGATTAGGAGGATAGTCTCTTGGGAAATTGGTGTCACCCTAAATTTGAACTTCTCCTTCTGGGCCCTGCCTTCTGCACTTCTCTGGTGTCTGACATTAGTCTCAAATCTTTTGCTGAGCTTGCTCAATTTCCTTAATGTGGGAGAAAAACTGACAGCATTTTTTTCTTACTTTGTTAATTTCCTGGTTTGGTGAACTGAATTTGGCTCATGGAGATAATTGTTTGAGCATTAGTGTTGGCAGGGATGTATGCTGGGGGCAGGGAATAGATCTCTGTTGAGCATCGGTCTGTTTTTTGAAAGACTGGGAGAAGCTAGTGAAATGTTCTTACTTTGTTTGGGTTATTATTTTGCTATTTCTAGGGGTTATAAACTTCTGCTTCAGAGTCCAGAAGATAACTAAGGAAAATAAGATTGTTTTAAGTAGATTTAAACTGAACATTTGAGAGTCTTCATTGAAAATTTATGTGGCAGTCTGTAGGTTGAAAAGAGCTGTTCTAAACAGAGGCTTGAAGTATGAAAATCACCTTTGTTAGTAGCATGCAATTTGCCACATTTTACATTTCTTATTTATTTCAAAGTGTGAAAGGAAAGATTTGAGAATTTTGGGTTAGTAGACTTATTTTAAAAGGGGAAAAACTAAAGGAAAATTTCAGTCATTAGTTTGTACCTGGATTATATACCAGGTGTCTCTAACCAAAAGATCTCACATGCTTTCTGATATTCCACTGAACTGTAAAACTTGCCAGGAAGCAGAATAGGACATGTAAAATGTATATATATAAAATTAAAATGTATATGTATAAAATTAAACTTCCTTCTCACATACCTTTTTTTTTTCCTTTTTTTTTTTTTTAATAACATCTGATCCAAGTGTAATATATGCAATCCTATTCACTTAGCTGGAGACAGTCTCTCTTGTATAACTTTTTAAATAACTTACTACTTACAGTGATTTTGTTAACTTCTTAAAATTATTAAAATGTCTTCAGATTTGAGACCTTATCTTGAAACTTTAGGATAAAGATTGAATTGTGAAGAAAAAGCTTTATGGCCAAAAAGCAGATATTTCCAAGGCTGAAAATCAAGTCAGAGGGGAAAGAGATCCAAAAAATCATAAAAGCAAAATTGCTTTTTATTATTTCTAGTGGATGATTGTAGAGCAGAAATAGAAATCACTTGTAACCTAAGTAATAATTTTCTAACATGACTAGATCCTATAAGGAAAAAAATTGTGTTGTAGAGTAGGTATGTCATTGACAGAGTAACAATCTCATCATGGTCTCAGGCTCTCACACAAAGATAGTCTAATCTCTTCTGTTTATCGTAGAATCATAGAATCATTTGAGTTGGAAGGAACATTCAGAGGTTATCCCTTCCATCTTCCCTGCTGTGAACAGGACAGTTACAGCTATATGATGTTGCTGAGAACCTGGTCCAGCCTGACCTTGAGTGTTTCCAGGGATGGGGTATCCACCAGTTCTCTGTTCCAGTACCTTGTTACCCCTATCATAAAAAACTTTTTTTCGTATATCCAGTCTAAATCTTTCATTTTTTAGTTTGAAACCATTTCCATTGTCCTACCACAACAGACTGTTAAAGAATCTCTCCCCTTCTTTCTTACAGCCTTTCTAATATCCTCCCTTTAGTAATTTTCACAGGATTAACTGCAGTAAATATGTGTATTTCTAGGTTTGCTTTAAGAAGCTGTGATGTTCATGGTGATATTTTGAAGAATGTAGCGTTGTAGTTCTTGGAGAAGGGGAGGAAGACTGTGAATGTCTGAAGTTAAAGGAGTTAGAAACTGAATTTTATTCATCTTCTTTCCACTCCCTAAAGAGGGACCAAATTAAGAGAGCTTCTTTTACAGGCGGAGTCACTGAGGTTTTGAAGTTTTGAGAGAATATGGGATGAAGAACCTTGTGTAGTAATGGTCCTATACTTCCTGTGCTCCTTACCGTAGATTTCCTGAAGAAAATACATTACAGAAATGTTTGATTTGTTCTCTTTATATCAGTGTAGATAGAGAATAAAAAGAACAGATCTGTATTGGACTTTGAATGCTTAAATAGCGTGTACACTTATTGACTAAAACTGAAATTTTGGCTACAGGATTTCTTTAGCCACTTACCAAAGACTTTTCAGCATCTTTTACATGGCATAAAATAGTACTCATTGCTTTCAGAACAGATCAACCTTACAGGTACGTTTTATTTTACAAAACTATGGTCTGTGGTTTGCAAACGTAGTATTCATGGATGTTAGGCTTAACGGTAAACATGAAACTCTTGTTTTATTGGTCTCTGACATCATGGTTCAATCATAAGGATATCTTTAAGACTTTCAAGTAACATTTTCAGAACTTTTGGCATAATAAAATGCAAAGGGCTGTAATGTCACATGGATGTTTAAGATGTTCCTATGGATGTCCATGAATTCTGGCAGCTGTTAATGTATTTCAAGGAGGAAATGCCAAAGGAAACATACTGACTGAAATCCTTGAGAAGAATGGGAGGTATGTTTGCATGACAAGTGTAATTTCTAAAGAATTACACCCATCTGAAGTATTGCCATATTAAAACCATAACTCTTTAACTCTCCCAGAGTAACTCCAAGACTTTGGATTAGTACAAAGGCTGCTCTGAAAGCAGTGCTTCCTATTTTATGACGTTGGTCCATGATGTTAGAGGCAGATGTTGGTGGTATGGCATTAGAGGCTGAACTTTCCCACCAGCACTCTGTGACATTTTGTTGCCATGTGACAAAGTGGCATCTGACAGGGAAATGTGAATGAAGCAAAACGTGGAATTGAATTCCTCCATGTGGGAAAAATGTACCCACTGACATTTATCTACCCTTGCTGAATGTTTGTGGAGACAGTGAGGTAGTGGGTGGATGTTTCAGCAGTGGCAGCAGCAACATGAAAGACCAGCCACATTCCAAATGGCCATGGACAGCAGTCACACCATGAAATGGGGAGCGACTGTCAGCTTATTCATACGAATTGGTGGATTGTGACCAGGGAACTGTGTGCAGAGCTGAATATTGGCTTCAGTTTGTTGGAAATGGCGCTGGCAACATTTGAATATTGAAAAGTTTGCACCAGGTGGATCCCGTGAATGCTCACACAGGCAAATAAATGCATATGCAAGTTTGTCAGGACCTACTGAATCAATACAAGGATGAAAGTGAATTTCCTGGATTGCATCATCATCAGTGATGAGATGTGGTGTCACCACTGAGAGCCAGAGTCAAAATGACAGTCCATGGAGTGGCAAGATGTAAATTTCCCATCAAATACAAATTTTAGTATGAAGCCTTCAGTGGTTAAAATGATGTGCACCATCTTTTGAGTTAGGAAAAGAGTGATACTTTTGGATTTTCTGGAATGCAGACAATCCATCAACTCTGACTGCTACGTCACAGTGCGGACTAAAGTGAAGGCTTGGATTTCCAGACTCAAACAGGAGAAGAAGACAACCTTTTTCTTGCTACATGGTAATGCCAGGTCTCATACCAGAACATAAGACTGTGGAGCACATTGCCAGTCTTAGCTGGATTGTGCTACCACACCCACTGTATAGTCCAGATTTGATGCTTTCGGACTTCCATCTGTTTAGATCAGTGAAAGATAGACTGCATGGGCAACATTTTCCTGCCAAGTATGCCAGCACAGCAGCTGTGACACAGTGGATCACCTCCACTGGTGCAGATTTTTAGGAGTGTGGCATGCAGGCACTTGTTCGTAACTAACAAAAATGCACAGGTGATTATGTTGAAAAATAGTGTATTGTAGCTGAGAATTTACTCTTATCAAATAGTGTTTCCATGCTCTTTGTATCTGTTTGGTTTCTGTGGAAATAAATAGGAGGCATTACTTTCAGAACAACCAATGTAGAAAGAAAAAATATACATTTCTCTTGCTGTTGTGTGTGCACTTTTGGAAGGAAAAAGTCAGTAGAATAATTTAACCTTTTTTAATGAAAACCAAAAGCCATGGTTGTGTAGTGGGAGTGGTTTATTTGCTGCCTTGCCTGTCACATGCTCAGGTGGTTGGGTTACAATCAGCAAGGTTTTTTTTTTTTAAGTGAAGGTCGTGTGAACTTAGCAAAGTAGATGTCAG
>NW_024962268.1:3907935-3940435 GCF_019238085.1 Lagopus leucura | reverse complement strand
GTTATTGCTTAATTGTAACACAGATAAATGTAAACAAAACACTGAAAGATTAAATGTCTTAGTCCTTGATATTCTTACTTCTCCCGTACATTTTGTTCACATTTTAAGTTGCTCTTGTTTTACTTAAGGTTCTGTTAGACAACGTATGTAGTGATTTCATTTCCACTTATTGAATGCATACCAACTGCTATCATCATACTTCAGAAAAATTTGCAAAATGCAACAGCATTTTAAGGCCACTGAGAGGATGTGTACTATGGCATACAAAAAGGTGTTTTATTTGGACTGTGTGGAGGATGAGAATTTCTTTTTGTGAACAACGTAAATATTTTATGGGTGTTGCATACCCATCTGTCATATTGGTGCCTATCTGACTTCTGTTCATACAGTATTGCTGAAAAATAGGATTTTGTTTGTTTCTTTGTTCTTATATTTTTTTTACTTTAAAGAAGAAAAGGAAAAGAACACATCCTAGAATCTAGGCTTACATTCCTAACTTTTGCAATCAGATTTGAGCATACTGGTTAGAGCTGACAATACTGAACAGTGTGCTTTACAATGTATAGATCCTTTTGGTGATAAATGTTTGGTGTATTTACAGAGCTATTATACTGTGTGAGGTATTGTGTATCTGAAATGAGGCTTGCTGTGGGTTTTTAAACGGGTACTTGTTGACAGAATTGTTTGAAAACATGATGATACTTCAAGGAATTGCATTCCATGAATAAAAGCTTAGTATGTATGATAAGTATAGGTATGATAAGAAGTAATCTCCATTGTTTCCTTCTATTATTTTTGGAGTTTGGTAGCACGCTGAAACTTATATTTCTTAGGACATTGCATAAAATCTGCTGAAGTTACATCTGTTGTGAGTTACATGGCTGTAGGGCTTTTGATCTTCTGTAGATTATCTGTGTTATTGAAATCCAGTATGTTATAATCTGGGATTTCACAACATCTACTGAGCTGCTCTTACTCCATTTTCCTGTATAATCATTCCAGATATAAAAGATTCTGAATTAGTATCCATTTTAATACTTCAGAGGGAAAACAAAACAACGGGAAAGCAACAACAGAAAGTATCATGTTGGTATTTCTGTGCAGAATTTTGGTGAAATTTTCAATGAACAAGTTTCTAAGGGATAGTATTAACTCCACTGTAAAATTTCATTTACCTTTTGAAAGAAAGCTATTGATTTTATTTATCATCTTCTAGTAGTTACATATTCAGTAGAAATTTCTTCATGGCATTTAGACTAAGAATCCACTGTGGGAAAGTGTTTTAGAATGAGAACTTTTAAAATAGTATTAGCATTAGTCCTTCCATTGCATGCATGGTGAATGGAAAGTTAAATTGGAAAATTTTCATTACTCAACAAATTGCAGTGGAGAATATAGAAAATCTGATGCAGAAAACAGTATAATATTTCAGATTTAATGTTTTGGAAACAGAGTATTTCAAGTTCTGCTTCTGAAATGTACAGTTTCTGCAGAAATAGGAGTAGATACATAAATACAGATCTAATTTGTAAGTACCCAGGCCTGAGAAGGGTGGGCGAAAAAATTAAGTTAAATTTAGTTCTAAACTGAAACAGAATATTCAGTCCTTTCCCTTTAAGTAAAAGTCAGCAACGTTGAGTAGCTGTCAAACTGAGAAGTTAATATATTGAGAGGGAGACGTGTGCATGAAAAACATGAAGTGAAAACTTAACTAACACTTTGCCCTTTATTTTAGGTTTAAAAAAATATTCAAAGCTTTGCTTAGTGGTACAAATTGTCTTTAGTTTCAGTAATAAATACATACATCTTACTAACAGGACCAACATAAAGCCTGTGTTTTATTGTCTCTACCCCTCGCTCACTCAAGGGAATTTGCTGATGTCATTCAAAAAGATCTCAGATGTTGATCGAGACTAACTCTTTTCTGGAATCTAAAAATAGCAAAGCAAACAATGTTGCCTTGAATTAAATCAACCAACCTTGATCAAACAATTAACTCATCCTCTATTAAATCAATATTTACTGATGCTAATATTGGAACTAGTTACAGTAGCTAGAATTACAGTCACTGATTTAGTGTCTTTATTATTGGTAATTAGGGTGCTATCTTTCCCCAGTACTACTTTTCAAAGCTGGTACTTGGCTGACTTCTAGAAGCTGGCGTAGACAGTGCCTAGATTACACACCCTACACGTGGCTGAAGGTTCTTTATAAGGCTTGAAGACCCTCTCTGGAGTGATTCCACGGGTGTTTAATCTAGGTCAGAGATGTGTTGCCACAGCCCAACTTAAATCAACTTTTGGAACAATAGCATAAAACTATTTTGGCAGAACAATTTTTGATTATGAAAAAATCAGGGAGGGTTATTGCTATATTATACTATCAGGACAGTGGTGGTTTCAGTTCACAAAGTGTTCTTATCCTGCCATTCTGAACTGACTGTCCTCAGTGGCACTTCTAGTGGAGCACTTAACTGTGACAAATTAGGAATTAATTTGCTCTGATGTGCTAACGTGACCATGAAGCTCTCTACAAGACCTTTATTTATTCTCTTTTCATTTGTATAATACATTCTTTGCTTCCTGGATCTGATTATGTTCTTTTGGCTATTAAGTTCTTCTTAAACAGTCTTATCTACTCTGGGCTGATCTGATGATTGCCCTTGTTAGGCAAAAGATTTTCATTGCCATGCTTTCAGGTTTGTAGTAGCATCCTGGTGTTCATTTTGGTTCTGAATTAGCTGATCATTACTTCGTTGTTCTCCCAATCCTGAAGGATGTTTTGGTGTGAATTCTAGAATTATATAATCCAATATATACCTAATGAACATATGTAACAAAGTGGGAGATGTAAGAACAAAATTGCAATAACAACAAATAATTAAGCTTGATAATGGAATTACTATGTTACTATTACTGCAGGGCATCAGTTTAGACCTTAATCTTCCCTTTCGACCTTCAGTATTTTGTTGTTGTTGTTGTTCATCATTTGCTTATGCCTGTGGAAAATGCTCGCTTTGAATCCAAAACTGAATTTCAAATTAGTCTAATGGACTTCAACTATTGTTCTCAAAGTTAATTTTTGAAGACACCAGTTTTGTTGGTGGCTTATCCACATTTAAGACTTGCATGTGTTTTTACATTGGCCAGTGTAAGTGGTATTCATGGTTTGCTTTTGCTTAATAACATCAAACTTTACTGATAAAGCAAAACGGAAATTTGCTGCACATATTTTTAGCTGTATGTTGCATTTATCTCTGTTGGCAATATAAGAAGGGCAGAAAACATACATTACTCTTGAATATAAGCTCGTGCAAAAAGCATCCTGCTCCCAAGTATGAGCCCAATGGTACACATTTCTGTGAGTGCATTGTGCAGGCCCTTGCTTATCACTGATGAGAATGCATAGCAGATGGTAGTAACTGTTGAAAATAGTGTTTTCTAGCTGAGTTTGCTCTATCAAATAGTCTTATTGTGCTCTTGGTTCGTGTTTCTGTGGAAACAAATAGGAAGCTTACTTTTGGAATGATCTACATATGTAGATAAGCCCACAAAGAATATTTTAAAATATTTTTATTTAAATAATTTTTATAAGAATTATTAGATATTATAGTTCAGCATTTCCTAGATGCACTTCTTTGCAGTGATTAAGAACCTTTCTTGTCATATAAGGTCATGTATTATGTTACATGGCTGCAGCTTTTGGGGTAACAGGAATATTGCCATCAATAGTGCAACTTCTTGCTGTGATGGAATCACACTGACACAATCACTTGGTGTAATTGCAGATTGGCAAAAGAGAAAGTTATGTATGAAAAAGAAGCAAAACAACAAGAAGAGAAGATTGAAAAAATGAAAGCTGAAGCATGTGATGACTATGGAATAAAAAAGCAGGTAAACCATACTAAAACTTGTACAATTCTTTTTTGCTTTGATTTAATGAGTCTTAAACAAAAGAAACTCCTGTACTTTTTTTTCTTCCCAGGCTGCTCCAAACTAAAACCTGCCAATTACAGAAGTCACAGCATACATTTATAGAAAAAACTTCCTGCCCTTCAAAACTGTTTAATTATAAGGAGATTGTGTATCGGTTAGCACTTGGTATCAGAAAGGCCATTGCTAACACTGTGTATCAGGCTGTCTCAGACTCTTTCTCAGATCTACTGGCAATCTGAAAATGAATGTTCTGGATGTACTGAGCTAACATAAGTGCTTAGTGATAAGTGCAAATGTTACTGTAAAGTGAGAAGGCTTGTTAACACAAAGAAACCTTTCAATTCTGGTCTACGCTAATATCACTGTTTAAAAAACACAGATCTCTAAGAGAGAGCAATAGGTGTGCACCTGCTCCTAGTAGTTACCACTGTTATGAAGGCACTAATAAGCAGGATCCACACTTTAGTTTTAATGTGCTCAAGAATGTGATTTGGAGTCATTATTACAGTATGAACTGATTATTTTTTTTTAGAAGGTTTCTTGCAAAGGACAGTGATGTCAGACAGTTGGTACCTGCCCCTTCAGAAGACAGAGGATTGCCAAGTTTCCCTGTCAGTGAGAAGAAAGCTCGGGTTTGGGGGATTCACTTACATTCTTTACAGCAGTTTGGCATGCCTACATTTATTTCAACCTTTACATTCTTTTAACCAAATATTTTATTTTATTATTCTTATATAACTCCTGGCTTTAATTGTTTTATATAAATTTATATTTTAACCATGTCTTTTCCCAAGCATTTCCTAGATCGTTTTTCTTAATTCTTAACTGAAACTACATTAAAATTATTTTTACCTGTAAGCAGGTTTCACCTGACATGAGTCCAGCCTCACCTTACAAAACCTCCTGTTTTCCCAGTTGTCTTAGAACAATGTAATATTAAATATAAAAATAAAAAACAACAACAAAAAAGATAAGAGAAAGTCGTTTTAGAACAAAGTCATAAAATCAGATTTCACTCCATGTGCATATGTCTTGTCTTGTTTTCACTGTGATACAGAAGAGAAACACAAGCATGGAATTTCTGGAAGATGTTGTATTTATAAATGTAAGCTGTCTCTGCCTCACCACTGGCTGAGAATCCCAAGTAAGTCTTCCTGAAGATCTGCTGGTGTTAACAATTATTTGACTATACCATGATATTTCTTCAGTGATAAGCAAGAAATCATCAAAGTCAAAACCAACAAAGTCTGTAAATCTTTGTTGTGAAATGAAATGTCACATGGTACTTGAAGGCATTCTCAGAGAGTGGTACAGAAAACTTCAGAGTGAACAGTCTCAATTCATTCACAATTGCCTGATTCACTTTAATGCAAGTCCTCCAATGGTATCTGTTCTATTATATCACTACTGCAGACTGAAAGTCTTTATGTCATGAAGAACCTGGAAGCCTAGAAAGAATGAGTACTCTTGTAATAGAGTCAAATCTGATTCACTAATCAAAATTGTATCGTATCAGGAGAGTTTGCTCAAAAAAAGATATATTTTGGATGGATTTTGAATTTTGAGAAGTTCTTCAGTACTTCTGAAGTTACATATTCAGGAAATGGTTTTAGGTAATAATTCTTAATGTCAATTTATTTTCAAATATGGTTATAGTATTTGTTTCAGTAAGGAAAAGTAGTATTTGGGGGATCACAGTATCACAGAATGGAAAGGGTGGAATGGACTTGTGGAGATTATATGGTCTAAACTCACTGCTCCATCACCTGCACAATAAAGAAGTGCTTCCTGATGTTTACCTCTTATGTTTCAGTTTGTGCCCATTGCCTGTTACGCTGCCATTGGGCACCACAGAAAAGAGCCTGAATCTGCCATCTTTGTACCCTCTTTTCAGATTTTTACAGACACTGGTACGATCCCCTCAGAATCTTCTCTATGCTGAACAGTCCCAGCACCCCCACTCAGCTGCTCCTTGTAGGATACACGTTCCAATTCATCATTTTTGTGGCCCTTTGTTGGGCTCTCTAATAATTTCACATCTCTCTTGTAATGAGGAGCACAGAATTGGATGCAGCACTTCAGGTGTGGCTGAGTAGAGCACAAAGGATCATGTCCCTCAACCTGCTGGCAGCAGTTAGTCTAAGGCAGCCCTGGATACTGGTAAGCCTCTTAGTGGCAAAGCTGCACTGCTCTTTGGACCCCCAGGTCTTTTTCTTCAGAGCATCATTCTGTCTGGGTGGCCCCTAACAAGCCCTGGTGCCTGGGGTTGTTCCTCCCTACCTGCATGACTCTGCACTTCTCTTTGTAGAACTTCATTTCTGCCAGCCCATTTCTTGAGCCTGTTAAGGTCCCTCTGAATGGTAACACAACTTTCTCAGGTATCTGTCTGTCTTCTAGTACTGTCTACAACTTACCAAGGGTGTGCTCTGTCCCACTATCCAGATTAATGAAGATCTTAAACAGAACTGGACCCAGTATTAACCCCTGAAGTACTCTGCTCATTTCTAAAGGCCTCCAGTTAGACTTTACAACACTGATTGCTACCCTCTCAAGTCCAGCTGTTCAGCCAGTTTTTGATCCGCCTCTCTGGCTGCACATTCAGCTCATATTTCAACAGCTTCTCTGTCGGGGTGTTGTGGGGGACAGTGTCAAAGGCCCTGCTGAGTCCAAGTAGAAAATACAGCTCCCAGTCCACCGGGCTGGTGATTTTATCAAAGAAGCTGAGCGAGTTGGTTAAGAAGGATATCCCTTTGGTGAATTCTTGCTGACTATTCCTAAGGATTTTCTTGAAACTTAAAGGGAGAAGATAGGAATCAATTCAACCATTTGAGACTACAGGTATAACTTAAAGTACTATTTTAGCTGATTTATCAGTTGAAACACATATGCTTAGACAGATAAACCCATATTTGGTGCAGGAATGCTTAAAATTCTTGATCCTTTGTGTACCTTTTAATGTACAACTATTCTCACTTAGCTTTCTTAGAACTGTGCAGTAAAATTAGGGTTAACAGCTTGGAAGTGACTACTGAAAGTTTTACTTTGAAATGAGTGATGCTGTTCATAAGGCATGGGCAGACTTCAGCATGTGTCTGCACTGTAACAAAGTGTCAGTGTCAGTTCTTCTGTAGAACAGTGGCAAGAGCTATGTTGCGTATCTCAGGAAAGAATCTCTAGCATTATGGAGCAGGGAAGTCCTTTCTTTCCTGTTAATTACAGTTGATTAAAAACAAAACAAAAACAAAAACAAACAAACAAAAAAAAGCACTCTTCTTATTACTTTTTTTTTTGTCTAGATGTGGATGAAAAATTCAAAAATAGAACTATTTATGACTCAAATTGGCAGAAAAAAAAATGTAATAAAAGAACAGTATTTTATGGGAAAAAAAAGGTTATGAGAGAAAAGGAGGAAGTTTTATGTATCTTAATAAGGTACTAAATTGAAAACAGACATTATAAACTGAGCTCAAGTATTTTATATGAAAATTTGGCGAAAAAGTCAAATAACTTCCAAAGTATTCTTCTAAATTCATATCCTGAATTTAGTTTCTGTAAAAGGTTATTAATGCTTCTGACTGTAGGAAGTAATGCAGTTGTACTGTACGGGGTATTGTTATTCTTCTTCATCTGTAAGCAGCTTTATGCTGCTGTCACTTATCAGTGACTTATGTTAGAAACCAGCTGTTTCCAGTGTTTCTGTGACTACTGTTTGGTCCTGTGCACAAATAACATCCTTTTGTACCTAGTGCTTTTACATCAAGGCATGAGAAGATGCAAAATATCTGAATTACCTACTTTTGTTTCCTCTCAGTGGGACTGTAGGTCATCTTTGGAGTTTTTGTTATCTGTGAGCATTTTTACTGATAATACATTTTCATTTTTTTAATTAATCTGGATCTGCAAGATAACTATTACTTCTCATGCAGTGTCATTTCCAGATGAATTAAAAATCTAATGGACTTGACAAAGAATTTAATATCTGCGTGACAGAGTACATACAGTCTTGCTAATACCATTTTTCCTCACATATTAATGGAAACAGCAGTATTTTTCTTGCTGTGTTGAGAGGAAAGCAGACTATTTCCTGAAACAGTTAAGAAAAAATACCTTTCCCACAAAGAAGATTAATAGTATCTTCAGCTGCATTAGGCAAAACACTGCCAGCAGGTTAAGGGAAGCAATCTCTCCCCTCTTCTGTGCACTGGCACAGTTCACCCAGTGTGATGTGTCTAGTTCTGGGCCCCTATTACAAGAGAGGCATGAGAATGCTGGAGGGAGTCCAATAAAGTGACTTCAAGATGGTAGAGGGCCTGCAGCTCCTCTCCTGTGACAAGAAGCTGAGAGCTGAAAGTCTGAGAGTCTAGAAGGATCTCACCAGTGTCTGTAATACATTAGGGAAAGATACAAAGAAGACAGAACAAGGCACTTTTCAGCAGTGCTCAGTGCCAGGACAAATGGCAGGGGACACAAACTGAAACGTAAGAGGTTCTGTGTAAACATCAGGGAGTAATTCTGTGTTGTGCAGGTGATTGAACACTGGCACAGATTGCCCGGAGAGATTGTGGAGTTTCCTCCTTGGAGAAACTCAGAAGTCCAGGTGGTCCTGTGATCTTCTTTGTGCCACTGTGCTTGAATGGGGGTTTAGTCTAGATGATCTTCAGAAGTCCCTTCCAACCTAACCCATTGTATGTTATTATTTGTTTTCATTTGTGCAACAGTCAAAGATTGTATGATTGTAAGGCAGTACTTAAATGAACACGTGCACATGCATATTCATGTGTTCATATAATTCATATATATCTATATATTACTCATTCACATTCTTGATTTTCTTAGCCTTGTATGTTTAGAACACCACTCCTTTTATACCAAGCATTATTGTCATCGTAACTTGTGACCTAATAGCTAATTAGACTATCTCTCTTCTAAGATCAAGGAATGACAGCCCCACAGGAGTTTTCTTGTTTTCAAACTGTTTGTGGATCTGCATATGTCTAAATCTCTTATTTTGTTGTGGGTCAGCTTAAAAGAAAAACAAAAGCTGCTTGAACCTCCTTGAAGCTTATAAAACCTGTCCCAGTTATACAGTATAGGTCAGTTAGGCTGGGCAAAACTGCTTCCTGTTACAGAATTCTTGGTATTGATGTTCATAAATAGTTCTGATCTGCCTAGGTAAGCTGAAATATTGCCACTGAGCTTCTATTACGGGACCTCTTAAAATCAAAGCTGCTTATGTCTAAAGCTCAGCTTATGTTCAGAGTCTCAGTTTTTTTCTATGGAGCCATGTTTAGCCTGAGTACTTATTTTGAATGTGTAAAATGTTTTTCTGATTATTGTTATGGTGCCCTTCCACTCAATCAAATGATAGGTTGGCGTGTTAACATCTCTTTGGCTTTTCTGTTTCTAGTCCTGCTTTATGAGTCACTGCAATGTGGAATTTATGGAAAACAGACTAAATGCTATTGATATTGCATTACGCACGTCAGTTCTTTGACATTTGATCCAATTAATGAAAAATCCACATCGTGTTTAGTAGATAGGTTACATACAGTCCAGCAGTTAGAAAGCTCCATCACTTCTGAGAAGACTGCTTTCCTTTGTAAGATGCCAAACATCTGCTCCCTTAGCAAAATGAGCTCAGTCCTGAAAAATAATGGATTGGAACTGTGGTTCTTTGAAAAGATATAACTGTTTTTTTCAATACTATTAAAGGAATTGGGACATCATTCTCAATGTAGTCACAGTAACTCTTCCGGTCTTATGTGCACTTATTGACAACATATTCAATTTGCTTCTATCTGTACATTTTTGTGCTTTATTGCTTTACCTTAATAATTTATTTAAATGCACTTCAGATACTACAATTTTTTGATACCTCTGTTTAGTACTGTAATTCACAGAAATCTGAAAGATGTTTATGGCTGTCTGCAGTTAGATCAGTTTCATGTAAAAATTTCCTCTGTGACATACTTACAGTTTAAACTTCTTAAAGTTGAGTCAGAAAGCTTTTAGAGTGTGCTGGGGGAGAAGAGAGAGCTGTTCTTTAATTTTCATAACTGTTAGCAAACACTATTTCTTTAACCTAGGCGTATCTAATTATTTGAGTTGTTCACTCTGTTTTGTTATATATGTTTGCAACAGTAAAACATTTATCAAGGACAATCAGTATTACTGGGGAAAAAAAAGGGTTTGTACAGAAGTTATCAAAGTTTCATAAGTAGTTTGGTAATTAATCTTGGTTCCACAAGGAGTGGGGAATCTCTGCTCCATTCTCCAACTCTCTGCACCTACTGTATGTAATTCCAGTCTTTATCTTTTTTCCATTTCATATTATTGCCTAACTGCAGGCAAATGCAAATAAAACTCAGGTAGCCTTTTTGATCTCAGTCATTCTTTTTTAAACTGAATGACAGGAGTAGTTCTGTTCTTCGCTTACAGCAACCAGGACTACAGCACTCAGATTCTAAATTTGTATGTTTTTACTTCAGATTGCTGACTCAGTGGCATGTATAAAATAAATCACTACTTTTCGCATTAGCTAGCAGCTTTAAAGTACACAAGAAGTTAGCAATGTCACCTCAATCACCTGTGGACATTCTAACTCGTGTAGGCATTTTTTAGAGAACCAAGTTGTGATACACAAAGCAAAAGTCATCATCTCATGTAGTTTGACACACCTAATTCTGCAGCAGTTACAAGCCTTTATTTGTTTACTGCTCCAAGTGTAATATGCAGAGTGTTTTATCTTATTTTTAATACACTCCAAACCTGTATTCGTCCCTGGAGATGAGGAAACCGTAGATGTATGTATGGACATGGTTTAGTAGGCAGCATTGATGGCAGGTGCCTGGTTGGACTAAATGCTTTTAGACATCTTTTCCAACCATTGCGACTCTACGAATGCTTAGAAGAAAACTAATATTAATGAGAATTAGGATTTGTGGGTGCTTAACTCTAATGTCTGTCACCTACCTTGCTTTAACAAATCTGGAGGTTGTAGCAAGGTGGAGGTCAGCCTCTTCTGGGTAACTAGCAATAGAACAAGAGGTAAGTTGTGCCAGGGAAGGTTCAGGTTGGACATTAGGAATTTTTTTTTTCTCAGGAAGAGTGGTGAGGTATTGAACAGGCTGCCCAAGGAGGTGGTGGAATCACTGTTCCTGAAGGTCTTTAAGAAAAGGGTAGGTATTGCACTGAGTGGCATAGTTTAGTGCTGTGATGGTGAGGGGGCTGATGGTGGTTGGACTAGATGATCTTAGTGGTCTTTACAACCATTAAGATTTTATGAATTTTGCCCTAAATTCTGTGAAAGGAAGTTAAAAACACTGATAAAAATCAGTGAAAAACAGTGTTTTTGTAAAAAAAATCATTGAACAAAAAGCTTAAACATATGACACTTAAGTACATGAAGGTTATGTTTTACAACAAAAGGCCTTCTGGTACACATAGAACGTTCTTAGCCACAGCTTTTCTTCCAATATGTGATGACAGTATTCCCTTTGACTCCCTTCAGTACAGCAAAAGGGAAATTAGAGCACAAGAATGATAGAACGTAATGAGCTATTTGATGTGAACACCTTATATTGCAGGTTATCAGGAACACAGAAAGAGGGTTCATATTTAAATATCTAACTAACCAGTTTTCATTTCTAAACAGATTAAACTCTCCCAAACAACTCTGCACATCCTTTCTTCTCAATGGTTAGATTTCAGATCCAGAAACGGTCCATGAAATAAATGTTCCCTTATATAAATCTGAAGTTATTTTCTTTAGGTGTTCAGATTCAGTGGGGTGCCAGTTTAGTAATTTTGTTCAAAGTGCATGGTGAGAATAATCTTTCTCCTAAAATGAAGCACAAGGATAAGTAATAACTTTTTATGCATGATAAGCATCAAAAATATGAGCCTGCTGGTCTTTGCTTTTCATTTTTCTTTACCTTTGTCTTTCAGTCAGAGCCTCCTGCGGCGTGCACACAATGTGATCAATAACTCAATAACTTTTTTCATGCAGTAATTATCTCTATGTGGTATTATCTGAACACTGTTTTTCTTTATTACCCAAAAGATGCAGGAGATATTTATATAACCAGCTGATCCCATTTTGGATGAAGCTGCTTCAAGACAGCAGGATAAAGTTTGTTTTAAATAGCCTTTTTTAACAAATGTTGTGTGGAAAGCTTACAAGGTTGTACTTTTTTGTATGGGGAAAATATGGTAAATACTGTTTTCTGCTTAATGCTTTATATTTAATTAAGCACAAAGTAAATGATGTTGTCCTGTAAATTAACAGAGTTTCAAGCAATTATGCTAAGTGAATGTCTTTTATTCAGAAAATAGGTACAACTCTTCTGAAGTTCCTGGGTGATGCTGGATGATGATTTGGCTACTAATTTTTCAGAGTAAAGAGTTATCTTTAAAAATAATATTCCTCTGTGAAGTACATTCTGATTTCACTGGCTTCCAATTGTCACAGGTTGAGATTTTACAAGAGTCTCGAATGATGATTCCAGACTGTCAGCGGAGATTAGAAATTGCACATGCAGATCTCACTCAACTACTAGTAAGTATAGCATCAAAACCCACCTCCCAGTAAATGCTGGAGTTGTTTGTTGGAAACGGATAAACATGCTTGTTTGCAGTGCAATTGCATCAGAGCAGAACTGGATTGAAAATTACCTTTTGCAGGTCCAAAGACTGGCATCCTGTAACATACCTCTGCAGTCCAGCTGAGATATCTGCTTATGTAGACGTGGTCTTCCATCTGTGAAAATTCTGTGTATTAGTGTACTAGAGACAGTCTATAATTGGATTTATACCCCACATGCACCTCAATACTAAACTGCTAGAATGAACTCTCAAGTTCCTGTGCTCGTTGCATGACTGGAAAAAAGAGTTCACTCGCTTTAGGTAGTCTTTCTAGTGTGTCCTGTAGTGAACTGAAATATTCAGAACATTTTGTCTACTGCTTTTACTATGCTACACACAAGAAACAGAACAGCTGAGCTGTTGCTGAGTACTGGTTAAGCTACTTGTTATTGTGGTGGGTGTTTTTAACATACGAATATCTTTGGGAATAAATAATACACAAATGGACTGACCAAAAATATACTAGGCTTGGATATTACTCTGTTTATTTAAAAGCTGAGTTTTAACCAAGAATTCTACCACACAGGTAAAAGCTTCTGTGAGGCTAAAATACATACTGTAAATTAAGCTTCAAACATATTTGATGGCTAAAATGCAAATCCCATCTGAATGGAAAGCTTAAAGCATCTTGTCCTTGAGTAGCATGCCCAAGATGTGGCAAGATTTAGGATCCTTCTGTCACTCAACTTGTAACTTGCCTGTTAGCTTGTCTAGGCTTCAGCAGCATGCAGAAGCAATGCTATATACTATATACTATATACTATAGTATATAGCATTATACTATGCTATACTATATTATACTATATTATACTATATAGCTATATACTGCATGCTACACAAACTTAAAATTAGAAATGTGGAGAGTTACTATTATTGTTAAGAATTTGGAAGTCTTTTAGACGTTGTTTTATTTTCTTAGCACACCTTCAAAGCTTTTGTTAAAATAAACTGTGTAGTTGTGTTTTTTTCAATTATCAAACTCTTTTAAGGTTTTTTCTTCTAATGGTGTTCTTGTTCTGAGTCTTGCTGTTATTGCTTCCAGTTGCACTTTCCTTGTTTTTTATTTCAGAAAATAAAATGAAAGTATACATAAGTCAGATCTTCTCACACGCCAGCTATTATAGCACACCTTAAATAGGACAAAAGAAATTACCTGTGCTATGAATCCTGTAAAACTGGTGTTTTCAATGCCCCGTGTGTTTCAGTATTTCCTCCCTAAATCCATTCTAATGTCAGTTATTTTTGAAGTATTTAAAATTTTGTTTTTAATTCCAGGAAAATGAAAAAGAGTTGGAAGAAGCTGAAGAGTATAAAGAAGCACGTTCCATTCTAGAGTCGGTGAAGCTGGAAGCCTAGAAGTTTTTCAGTACCCTCTTTATATGTATTAGCACTGGGTCCATTTCACACTTTATTTGACTGTAGCTCTGTTACTACTGCTGATTTGCTGAGGTTCTCTTTATGCAAACTAGCCTCTCTCTAACTGCAAGATGCATCAAATAAAGGATGTTCTGAAACATCTGTGTGCTCCACATTCAGGCAAAATAAAAGCTTTTCCAGTTCACATCAACTACAAAAGGTTAAAAAAAAAAAAAGCTTAGATTAAGAAACAACATACACATTAAATGTTAGCTATGTAAGGAATGTGAGGGGCTAATAAATACTTCAGAAATACCTTGTAACTGAAATAATTTCAAGCCATTATAGCATCAACTCTGTACTGAAAGAGGAGGTGGACCGAATGACCCTTTTCGAAGTCACTTTTTTCCTGTGATGCAATTTATTTGTAATTTTATCAAGTATTACTCCTTGTTTATCTTTGAGCCCAAGATGAAATTAAGAGCTGATTCCAAACCTTTCTCAATTTGCCTGAGGTTGATTTGTAGAGCCCAATTCACACAACTGCCATTGATCAAAACTAAGTTACTTTTTCAATAAACACAATTTTGTAGCTATGTAGTATGTTGTTGGTTGGATCTGCCGGTAAGAGTTCTAGAGTGAACTCTGTTCATCTTGGCCTAAGTGACTTTTCTGAACAAAATTCAAACCCTGAAAGAAAACACGTGGGTAAGGGAACAACGCTTGATCTGCATGAAAGATCATTTGAACACTATGTATACTATGTTCTTTCAGAATGGCTTTTTGAAACAGGAAACAGAACTGTTGAAGAAAGGTTTTTATGTTAGTTTTTCTAGTTTGAAAATTTTGTAGTGTGTTCCTTAACAGCAACAAAAAACAACAGTGTACCTTTTGTGTGATGCTATGTCGGATACTCTTTATAAATGTTTTGTTAATTTGCCCGAGTTTGTGTAAACTGTAGTTTCGCTTACATTTATTTATGCACCTTGAGCACAGTGAGAGTAACATCTACTTCTCCATCACTCTGAAGCGCTGCTTTGAGAGAGTATCAGCATAAGATTTCAGAGCGGCTGCAGAATGACATGCTTTTGAATCAGGTTCCTCCACATCTCAGACCTACCGTATACAGTGCTAAGAGGTGAAACCATTTGTGATAACTCTAAGGTTTCATAACAGTATATGCTAACCTTCCTCCCAGCATTGTATGCTGGCACATAACTGTGAAATAGACCCTGCCCTCACAGGGCAAGTGAACTGCTAATGAGGAGAACATCTGTCTTTGTGTATTCATTTCTGTCATTCTCTGTGGAGCTTCACCAGAAACAGCAGCTGGAGCAGACAAAGCAGATTGCATGCCTTAGCTGTTAGTGTACCCAGCTATGCTTGCAGGCCATTGAGTGCAGCGTAAATAAATGCTGAACTGATGAGGATATATAGAGTGCAGCATTAAGTCTGCTGTGTAAGGCAGAACTTAAAAAGTATGTAATATTATTCAGTAGGAATAATATGCAATCCTGAAAAAAGTACACAGAAATGATGTGTAGTTGCTGAATAGCACAAGAAGTGCAGGTCAGCATGACCACTAAAAGCATGTTACATGTAGTGGTTGAATGTCCTTTGCTCTGGTGAGGCCATATTTAGACTACTGTGTCCAGTTCTGGTTCCACCCGTTCAAGACAGGCAGGGATCTCCTAGAAGGAATCCAGTGGTGGATCATGAAGATGATTAAGTGCCTGGAGAATCTCCCATAATGAGGAAAGGCTGAGTAACCTGGGTCTCTAAGCCTGGGGAAAGGAAGACTGAGAGGGGATCTGATACTATAAATATCCAAAGACAGGTGGGAGGCAAAAGGATGAGGCCAGGCTTTTCTTGCTGGTGCATAGGAACAGGACAAGGAGTAACTGCCTAAAACTTCTAACGTAGGAAGTTCCATGCTAACATGTGGAAGAACTTCGTAATGGCAAGGGTTACAGAGCTCTGAAACAGGATGCCCAGAGAGGTTGTGCAGTCTCCTTCTATGGAGATATTAAAGACCTGCCTGGATGCCTACCTTTGCAGCCCATTGTAGGGTACTTGCTTTAGCAGGGAGGTGCACTTGGTGATCTCTTGAGGTCTCTTTCAACGCCTGTGATTCTGTGATTCAAAACAAACTTTGTAGTATGACCTAACTTGGCATTTAGTGTTAGGAGCGCCTGGGAATGAGTGGTAGAACCACATTCCAGAGAAAAGTTTCTTGGTGCGGGTGACTCTCTCGAGTAGAGTGGTTTCTTCTGTCACAGCCCAAATAGTTTGCCTCCAGTTTTTTTCCAAGCAATTTTCTAGCTTCCTCTGATCGCATTGTTAACTAAGATGATACTCTTCCCTGTTCCTTTTGTCTTCCCTCCTATTAAGTTATTGAAAAGATTGAATGTGCTCTGTTGTATAGAAAATGGCCAGCCTCTGATGAAAATCAAGATATATTCATCAAATGAATTGCTTTCTTCTCATTTCCAGCTGCCCCTAGACATAGTTTCTGGGATGACAGCAGCAACCCACAGAAACCATACAAAAAAATTGTGACAAGGCAACGATAACAAGGGGCTGGCCTTTGAAGAGTGATTGACTAATCCATGCAGGTAACGCATTCCTCATGCAATCAGAACAGTTGATCCAGTGATACGTTATGACAGACTGAATTTTTTCAGCACTGTCTGAGTGGTTGTTCGTACAGAAGATATTTTTGCTGACAAAACCTTTATCAATTAGACTGGATACAAGTTCCATAGTGAAGCGTAATACAGACAATTGCATCTTAGAAGTAGTATCATTATTACCCTCAGATCTTACATCCAAAAACAGTGGCTATCTACACTATTTGGAGATATGTAGTGTGCATTATCTAGTGCAAGAGGCTAGGAAAAATCTCATGGGCAGTATTTTTTATTTCTGTCCTCTTTGGATTCTGTCCCTAGCTTTACTAATGCCTTTCAGAGTTCATCTGAGATTATCATGACCTGTGTTTATCTTTACATATTATTAATACATGTTCATTTAGCAGACAAGTTTTCATGCTCTTATCATGAATGCATTTTACATCCAGGACAGAGGTGCTCTGCTTTTATTTCTTGCTGGCAAAATATATTTGAGTGGTTTCTCAATTATTTGTCAGTCAAAAGACATTTCTTTTCCGAGAGGCCACAGCAGAGCAAGAGTCTACGTTATACCCTGACTGAAGAAGCAAAAGATCTGAATTTAGAAGAAAACATAGATAGAAAACAATAATCTGCACATTATCAATATAAGACCTCTGCCCATTTCTCTGATCATATACTTGCTAGCTACTACCTGTTACTCAGTTTACCCTTACACAGTTAAGAGTCTTCTGTGACAGAGGACAAATTATATCTAAGTTACCATGGCGATCCAAACAAGAGGCAGAACTTAACTTTTGGTACCTTTACTTGGAAACTAACATTTCTCAAGTCCTCAGTTACACTGTGTATTCAAAAATGAAATTAATTTCTGAGCAGGTTTGCCATCTAATTTAAATTTGTTCCTTCACTTGAATAACCTCCACAACGTTCACATAATTTCTTGCAAGTAGCTAACTTACAATCTGGTTTGCTTTTGCTATTTTGTTAAAAATATTTTAACACTCAGCACTTTCTTCCTCAGAAATGATTTTCCAAGGATTCTTGAAGAGTCTTATATCCATAAAAGTAACTCATAACATAAAAGTAACATAATGCTTCTTACGAGCCTCTAATACAGCCCTTCTCAAAATGAACTTTCTCAAAATATCCTGCATGAGAAGCAAGCCTTGGAATTTGTTAGCAACATCTTTTGGGTTGTTGCTTTACGATGTTTATGTTCTGTTAGCAAAATCCAAGAAAAGAATTTTCTTCTCAGAACCACAGGAAGTTGAATACTTCAGGAAAGGGTTCAAGAAAACTCTACATCCGGTAGGAAGCACACCACTCAGTCACATTCCATTCCCCACACCCTCTTCTTACAACTCTAAAGCTGCACCTGTCTGGCTGGATTTTCCACCCAGAACCTCTGCTTAGAGTGTCTTAAGTCTGTTATTTCCCCCAAAACAAAAGGAGACAAACAGCTGTCACTGAACTCTTGCACCCTAAAAGGTGCAAGAACCCTTTGATTCAGTAGCCCAGCAGCTACCACTTACTGTAACATGTAGACTCTGCTCTTATAATTGATCACACCATGCTAGACACCAGTCAACAACACAATAAAACAACTAAAACTGCACTCTCAAAAAACGGAATTGTAAATGTGTTGATGAAGATGTGTTGAGAAGTATGGCGAGCAGGGAAAGCACAGTCTGGCCCAAATGCACTTGCACAAGGCACATCACTACAGACTGGCCATTCCTGGCCATAGCTTATGAGTGTAAAAGAAAGAGATAAGATTGAAAAATGTGTTTTTTCCTATCCACCAAAATACTGTTCCCTGACTTGACTCTCCCCTCCATAAAGTGGAAGATTTAGATTAAATGTAAATAGGAGGATAATTCTTTACTCAATGGTGGTAAGGCACTGGCACAGGCTGCCCACAGAAGCTGTGGTGCCCCATCTGTGGAGGTGCTCAAGGCCAGGTTGGATGGGCCCTGGGCAGCCTGAGCTGATGGGTGGCAGCTCTGCCCACAGCAGAGGATTGGAACTGCGTGATCTTTGATGTCCTTTCCAATTTAAGCTATTCTGTAATTCAGCTGAATTTCACTATGATCACACAGCATACTTAAAAGGAGCAAAACATTAAAGAGTGCATATCAGATCCAAGCTTTAAGTAAACCTTCATCCAAGTAAGCCTTATCCTGTAGCCACATAAAAGAACTGTGATATACATCTCCAGGGATGAGGTAACTATACGTACTTACTATGATTTAAATCCTCAAAAAGGATAGTGGTGGTACAGCAAGTCACATTTAGAAGCTCTGCTAAATGCCTTGCAGTAGGAAAAGGAGACTAACTGCAGTCAAGCCAATTAGTACAGTGACACTTGATCCAAGGGCAACCATTTCATACATCTCTAATGCTTGTGGATCACATCACGGTTCAAGCATTTCCATGATGCTCTGTCAGATTTTGCTTGTAGTTTAGAAATGACACGTACAAAATGCAATAAACTAAGCAAGAAGTTTCTAGGCAGTAGCAAGCATTAGGAGCTGTCAAAAAAAAAAAAAAAAAAAAAAGTAAATAATGAATTGCTGTGTTTTCTTAGAATTATGTACTGTTTTGGGGCAACACATCTGCCACACCTCAGGTGAAAGCCTTCAGCACTTTCCTTCATATCAAGAAGACTTCATATAGAAGCATTACTACAGTTGGAAGCTACAATGAAAGGAATGAACGGATAGGAAAAAATCGGGAAAACACTGGAAATTACAACTAAAATACAGTCTGTATAGAATGATGGGATTAATTCAGGTGTTTTAACCTGTACAATACATCAGATGACAATGGCAGTAGTTCCCAAGCATGTAAAAGACTATGAAGGGAAGGAATAAATTTTTGGTTGGTAGGTCAAGCAAAATGCAATGAGCATCAGTTTCAGCTTAGACAAAATGTAGCATGGTTCCTCACCCCTGAGAAAACATAACTCTTAAGATGGAGCTGAGATACTGGGCCAGGCAGCTCTGTTACAAATCACACAGGTATTGCTTGTCCTGCCTGAAACGTACCCACAGGGAAAACTGTAATAGGAGATTGTAGCAACTCTTTCCCTGAGCAGAACTCATCCCTAAAGCTCACCCACCCACACAGAAATGTAAAAAAGGTAAGTTTCATGACACACCTGAAACCCTCCGCAACATCAAAGAAATGATTGTCTCTCAAAGGAGGGAATTACAGTGGTGCATATCAAACCTTTCAGATCTTGCACTGCACATTAAAATGCAGCAGACTTCAAGGAGTGGAAAGTGATCCTCCTGAGGAAAAAAAAAAAAAAGTGGATTACAATCCAGATAAGGTTATTTTGTCTGACTTCCCACTTGCTTTTATTCGTGTTTCTGAACACTCACCATTAAAGCATGGCCAGAAGTGCCTCAAATTTCTGACTTGATAGTGTTGTTTATTTTGTGCACAAGCAACTCAGGTAAAGGGGTTTGGCCTGAAACTTAGAACTGAAGGATGGAGCTTGCATGACACCAGAAGGGAACTGTGAAGCCTACTAAAAGAAACTAGGAGAGAAGCAGTAACATCACTACAGTCTAAGTCTCAACAGTTGAGTAAAAGGAGAAGAAAATGGGCTATTTGTGGCCTAACTGCCTTAACGACTTGATCTCTCAGGGCATAGACTGTTCATAAGGAACCAGGACTACACTGCTCTTTATAAAAGTTGGAAAACACAGAGAGGATGCACTGACTGAGTTCTCTCCCATGTACAATCTTGTCTACAATGCATTTCTGTATACAACATGTGCCTTGTGATAAATCCGAAGGCCTAGGATTTCAGAAAGATAGCACAAGAGATGTACAACTCCAGCAATTCTAGTTTTCTAAATGTGTATGCAACCACGGGGGAGGAAGATGGGAAAAATCCCCCCAAAATAGCAGCTGATCTTCACAGGTTACTTGCTAGAATGACCTAGAATCCAGTGTTATTGACTACGTATCACCAGAATTCACTGAAATCCAAGATCTAGAACAAATCAACCTAAGCATTACCCTTAGCAAGAAGAAAGAAAAGTTTAACCTTGCAACAAATTGTTTCTGTTATTGTTCTGCGGTTCCTGTAGACATTACATCAGTTGGAAGGAAACCCAATGACCCAGAGAAAGGGCCTCAATTAGTAAGGTTAACAGAAGCTGTATAAGTTGAAATTGGAAAAATAAGCACTTTATTTATGTATCAATTACTGCTTGCCCCCCATTTCAACGAAAGGAAATAAAATTTTCTCATCCTTACTAACAATCCAGCAGCCTCCTCCTGCCCCAGTGTAATTAGTGGTAAATTTCACCACAGTTCTCCACAAGCAATCAAAAAGGCTACCTAATTAAGAAAGTAATTAGTTTACACAGATAGATGTGAGTGGTAGATTAGTTTATGAAAATAATATGAAATTCCTCTAGATGCTTTCAGAGCCTTGGCTTCCTACTGTTTTAGTTTCTATGCATTTCCAGGGGAATGGGCTTAACAAAAAAAAAAAAAAAAAAAAAACCAAAAAAAACCAACCCTTTCTGTTATTATGATACCTTCCAAAAATAATTTATCAGATATGTCAATCTCATAATTCATCCTCTGTTTTCAACACAGAAAATAAACCTTATGTTTTTGTGTAAAAATCAATGCCTCCACAAAAGAACTAGTACTCCCTCAGATTGTTTACACAATACCTATAAACCAGGTCACCTAGGTGTCAAGCTGAACTGGTGCTGAACCTGTGAGATTCAAAAGACATCACCTACCATGCTGCAGAATTTTTGGAAGATGAGAACAAGTCCTGCTGCCAGACAGGACCCAGGGCTCTCTCTCCCAAGTATTCTGCCAGCAGAAGACAGCAGCTGACCCCTTGGGCAAGGAATGCAGTTTTCTCAGGGTGAAGATCAGCCCTCACACTCTGCATGTGTTGACTCATGCAGTTTTCTGAAATGCAGGAAACTTGATTATATTGTCTGTGTCAGCAGGGTGCTGTATTCTCTTTATCTTGAGCTGGGGGATGGATGGGGTAGGGGACACGAAAGCCAGCATCCAGTGCTCAAGGGAAAAGAGTGAGAAGCATGTACAACATCAATCCCTGATGAAAACTAGTGAAATAGGGAATGTCCAAAGGCTGCATCTTGGCCAATAGCCACTGATTGACCTCACCTCCACGAATGCAACAAATGCCACTTACGCAACTGTGGTGCTCAAAAAAAATTGCAGTAAGGAGAAGTCTAGGCATCACAAGAGAGTAAACCACCTTCTAAACAGTGTAAAAAATTGTAATTAAAAAAAAAAAAAACACAGTTGAGCAAATAAAAAGGTTGTAAACTTTAATGCTGTACTCCTTAAAAATCATATCATAGAATCATAGAATCATAGAACTGCTCAGGTTGGAAAAGACCCTCAAGTTCATCGAGTCCAACCTCAACCTAACTCTAACAACCCTCCACTAAATCATGTCCCTGAGCACCACATCCAAATGGATTTTAAACACATCCAGGGATGGTGACTCAACCACCTCCCTGGGGAGCCTATTCCATTGCTTAACAACCCTTTATGTAAAGAAGTGTTTCCTGATATCCAACCCAAACTCACCCTGGCACAACTTGAGGCCATTTCCCCTCATCCTGCCACCTGTCAGAGACCAACCCCGCTCTTGCTGCAATCACCTTTCAGGTATTTGAGGAGAGCATACGTATGAAAACTGAAATTTTAAGCAATGATATTGAAAAGATGCAACTACACCTATTGAATCCATTAACAGACTAGCGTTCAAAGGATCCAGGCGCCAGCTTTTATTTTGCTACCTCTGGAGTGCTATCTTCTGCTCTGAGGAACATTGAATCAACTGGAAATTTCTTGGTAATATGGACCCTGGAGAACCATGCTGGAGGTGTGTGACATTACAAAGCATACCCTGTGTTGCACTAGATGGAGCTAGTGAAAAACAAGAGGCTTGTCCACTGATCAAAATAAAGCAATTTTCAAATCAGTGCAAACAAATCTCAGAGTACTTGGTTAAGGCCAATTTAAAATAAATAACCAGCAGTGTTACCAGTCTGTATGAAGTGTGATGGTGCACTCAGTTCATTTCTGAGTACTGTTGAGCATTTACATAGAAATATCATCTAAAGAGTCATCACATTAGGTCCATTCTGTGCCAAGGGACTGTACAAATAAAGGAAAATAATAGTACAAAGGATTTTATGATCTCGATGTTCATTCAAACCAGTGAATGAGACAAGCAAAGGCTTAAAAAAGCACATAATCAAGACATTAAGACTCTTAGCCTGACTACCCAACTCCTACTGGAAACCAGTTTCTTTCTACAGGTAAACCAAGTTGCAAGGTATATTGGAAGCTGGAAGGAGGACAACCAACGCTCTCATTTGGCTTTGAACTCAAGCTCTTATGAAACAGCAGCTCTTACGAAACAAACAAACCAAAAAAAAAACAAGCAACACAGTCTTAGGAGAACAAAGGACAGATGTGAGAACAGAGGTGCCAATAAAAACAGTGTAATATCATATGGCAAATGCTAAACTAAAGGTTCCAAGGCAGAGCCATTTGTCTTCTGGGTAATAGAGAGGTGAGAGGGGAGAATTCACATCCTAAATACTTGTCTCTTCAGAGGAGCCTGGAGCTGAGCTGACACAGTCATTAAACTATCTTCTTATTAAGAGGAGTACTGCTAGAATAAGGTCAAGACAAATTACAGAAATGAAACATTAAGGTAAAAAAGGTCAGACAGTTTTGCCAAGACTATAAACATTCTGTGGATAAACAGAAAATTCCAGTCCCATCTGCACCTTTCAGAAAAATTTCTGTTTGATTTTAATGAAAAACTCAGCTGGAGCTGGACAAATGCTCTCTATTTGGACTGTAAAGTTTTAAACTTTGCTCAAAAATTGCAACATCATCAGTTGCCTATGATCAAGAGCACTTTACATCTGGCTTAACTTCAAAGACATGTGCTACTCTTCGTATTGAGTTCCTTCTGAAACAGCCAATCTACATTCAAGTTCTGCTTTTCCCTTATGTAGCTCAAACAGAAAAATGTGGGGAAAAAAAGTTATGTGTTTTCTTAAGTAAAAGAAACACACATTGGCCACAGTTTGAATGAGCAAGACACAGAAAAACTTTACTTTTAAAGTAAAGGTGTTAGAGCCACTGCAAAGCAAGAAGTAGATAGTCATCAGGAACAAGATACCAACAGTGATGCACTTTTGTTTTGTTGTTCTCCAGCAAATCAGTTAGCCTATGCAAGCTCGTTTATAAAATAATTCATGTTTTGAGAGTATTTTTTTCCAGTGGTGATGTGACGTCAGTATTATTTCACGTTTCATACTTCTGTTCTTGGTAAAAGTTGTCGAGTGAGCAAGTCACAACTGACTGGAGAAGCAAGAAATACTTCATGGCTAAGAAGCTCGCACTCAAACATGTAGGCTTCAGAACTTCTTCAATGCAAGCATTGATATTTTTTAAATTAAGTTTAACTGGACAATTACGGGATATTTTAAGTTTGCAGAATATTGTATTAGTGGTAGATAGATAGTACTGTTAACTAAGCAACTTTTCTCTTACAAGAGGAAGATTATACTAATTGCAAGATCAGCACATGAAAATTGTAGTTTCAATCTGTAGCTGATTCTTGAAGTGTTCTGCGCCAGAACTCAAGTCAACTTGTCAACTGTAGTAAATCTGACTGAAGTGTTCAGAGAGGAAGAGAACGATGAAGAGGGGTAAGAGCTGGAGAGCCTGTTGGCAGGAAGTTAGTTAGGCTGAAACATAAGAGTTGGTCTCCAAATGCATTACTCAAGCCAAGGAGCAAATCACCCTACCTTCCAAAACATCACAGCTGCCTGAAAGCACATACACTGTGCTTAAAATGTTATGGCTAGATGAGCACAGAGAACAGCATGGTTTGCAAATCAGGATAAAGACCTTACCAAAATGTCCCAAGGCAAAACATTCACCCACTGGTTAACTACTTTCTGAGCTACAATGAGGTGAAAGAAGTTTTACCATCACTTACATAAAGACAAGCTCTCTTCAAGTTCTTACTCACTAGGAATCTCAATAAGCAGTCCAAGGAGCAAGCTACTGTTTTCAAACATTGAGTTCAAAAAGAAACACACTTATTCTGACTATATTGGACTATTTTATCTCTGCTTCTCTAATTCTTCCCCTGCAGAGCACGAGGAGGGCATACTCTGAAGACAGCACAGGAGAGAAGAGCAGTGACAGCTGGGAGCCATCCAAAGTAAAGAAGGCCACTTGCAGGAGGTTTCCTCCCCCAGCATGTCACCATCCCCAGTGCTAGGCTCTGCCCAGCAACCTCTCACTGATTCATTAGCTGTAAATAATGTGACTTAGGAAGGAAGCAGAACTTTATTAACATTCAGAGAGGCCAGCACTGCAAATGAAGACTCGATTTGCTGATTACTAGCAGCCAAGTTCCACACTGTATTCTGGCTCTCTCCCCAATTTGGATGCCTAATACATTACTTTCTCTCTAGTTCCTGACTCCTAGTGAGCAGAAATGAACAGGAACAAAATGTCACTGCCACTGTTGCTTTCCAGTACTGTAAAGGAAATTCAGTACACTAAGTCTAAAACTATATAACCATGCCCATATTTGTCCCTGCCATCATCAGAGTATGTAAACAGCAAAAGTTATGATGGAGTTCCTAGACTCTGACATCTTCATTCAATATGCTCTTACAAGATGCCACCACTGCCATTAATTCTTTGTCTTCTAAGGATCCTAATTTTTTTCAGCTCTGGAGCATGCTTTCACACAATTGTACACATCCTAGCAGATGATACTATTCAAGGCTGGAAGTAACCCACCTACAGTAGACCGTATTTGTACTGGGTGAAGATAAACGCAGTCAGACACTTATCACATACACAGACTACTTGTGATACATCATTGTGATGTTGAAATAAAGCTTCTTTCTGTTAATGAGTGCAGTTTCCCCAGTACATGACCACCAGGCACCTGCAATCTGGCTGGCTGCAATCATAAGTGCTCCTATAATGCAGGAAACAAAGGAGGTCCTAGGGTTCTACCAACGTAATGCTTGGCCACTGCTCTGAAGCTAAATGAAATACTTCTGTACATACTCTAGTCATCATGCCCAAACATTCTGCCAATACACAAAGTATACTCCTCCATCAGAAAATCTTACCTTCTCATCTGCAGCATAAAGAAAAATACGGCTTTCAGTACCGTAGCTTCTATAGCAATCGAGTAAACAAAACCCTGAGTTGTGTCTCAGCTTCCCTTAAGTCACTCTGCTTACAGTAAGCACTTGCTACAGCACAAACTTGTGCTTTCAGTTGAGAGGGTCAGCTGGATGTGAATGTGAAAGAATGAACACAATGTATATTAAGGTCTGTATGATTCTGTGAATGAGATGAGAAATGGAAGAGAGTCCCACATTCATTATTGTTTGTTTCAGGAAGCAGAAATGCTGTCAACCATGATCCAAAACTTAGCCACTGGCCACATGGATCAGGAAGAGAGAGGTCCACAAGCAGAAGTTTGAATCTGCTCATAACATGGCATGCTGATCAAGAAAACAATGGTAGGAGATATGACAATGAAACGCTACAAGAAAGCATTCTTCTGAAAAAAGCATCTTCTCTTTCTCCAGCCAGCCAGTAGCAGAGTCTCCTGGGACACAATTTTTTTGCTAAACAGTATGCACAGTTTCTTCTAACACAACCTACACTGAAAAACGTGAAATGTTTCACTGTTTTCCTAAAAGGCCATCATTTAAAAATAAGAAAAAAAAAAAATAAAAATAAAAAAAAAAAAAATAAAAAACAAAAAGCCAAATAGCTTTAAGAGTTGCTTTTTTTTCAAGGGCTTACTTCAGAGTTCTAACAAGTATTGTGGCTGTGCAAAAAAATTACTACCAGTGAGATACCCTGAACTAGAGCCTAGCCAGTCCTGCGTATCTCCACCATTTTAGAAAGTACTAAAATGGGAGACAAATGTGACCTTTTGCGATGAGCTCTTCTGTAAACAAATGAATAAATAATGTTGCCAATAGCCTAAGACTACAAAACCCTCCACACACACACACACAGGCACTGCGTGCACAGAGACAGCCATTAGGAAGACACACTGCACAGGGGTCAGAGCGTTGGACGGTGCTTTCAGTCGAGGGGCTCCACTGGTCTCACGGTTCTCAGTTCTCTGCTGCCAGTGCAGTGTTCTCTGACTTTGTGCTAATGTCACACAGACCTTTTCTCATCAAGAGGCCTGACCTTTACCAGGCGGTGCAGGTGTTGGGCTGAGCGGAGAACTGTTCCTGCTGACAATAAGAACAAAGTGTGGATTCCATCTCTTCTTTAAGTTACTGAGAGCAAGCAAAGGAAGAAAAATGCCCTGCCCTTTATTTTATTTTAGTATTTCATATGCAAGCTGTTTTTCTTGATCAGTTCAAAAAACCACCAAGATGTGCCCAATTTTAGACTATTAAAATACAAACAAAAAAACCTGGGGGGAGGGGGGGGGAGGCCGGGGGCAGGGGGGTTGAACGCAAAACAACATTTTTCCCTCTATCACACAGCAGAGCCAGCATGTAATTTCCCCGGGGAGTGGTAGGCAGCCTATTACCTCATTTGCTTCCCTTTTATTTTATGTAAATATAGCACTCTGCTCACCAATGGGCCTTGCCTTTCAGTGATGGTGAAGAAGCGCAGAAGTCCGCAGTGCTAGGACAGCACCACACAGCCCCTCACCGACTTGACCAAAGGCAGTGCCCCCTCACACTGCCCTGGGCTCCCTGATGCTTCTCTCCAGGCCCTTCCTCCCCCTGCCCCTCGGTACTCCCATGGGCCCAGGTCTGGCTGCCCACCCCATCCCTCCCTCACAGCACTGCATCACTGGCCACCATCGCTCACTGCGAGGCCCTGTACACGTGCAGCAGATGACTGTTGGGTGCACGTCTTTGCAGCCACCTGGCACCCAGCAGTGTGCCCGTGGCTTTGGTTCCTCCTCCTCTGCCATTTTGGATCTGAGCAGCCTTCTCCTCTTTGTGACCCAGTAGAGGATGGCCTCATGCCCTCACAGCTGTTGTTTTCCGCCTCATGGAAAGGCCAGGCACTGTCTCACGTGGCTGCCGGGCTGGGAACATTACCCGTCACCCAAACGGAGCGATATTGGCAGCCAAGCAGTCCGGCAGTCTGCGGGCACACCCAGCGGGCACACGGGAGGAGGGAGCCACGGAGCTTCCTGCCCTTCTCGTTAAAAACAGCCGTCCTAGCGGTTTTTAAAAAAATTGGCAACAATCAAAATGCCTCTCTGCAGGCGCCTCGGGGCGCGGTGCCGCGGGCATTGGGACGGCCGGACTCCGGCGGGGCGGCGCGGTGCGGGCTCCGACCGTCCCCGCGAGCGGGAGCCCGGCGCCGGGCTCTTCACCGGTTCGGATATTTTGTGCAACTCCCAATATTCACCCAAGCCTCATTACCACCTCTTAATGAGACCCCTTTACTCCGTGACGTGCAACCGCTCCATCTCATTAAGGAAATCGCTCTTCAATGCTGATTATTTTATTTGCAGCCATAATTATATTTCTTTCGGCTAAATCACGGTTTAATCGAGCCCACATGGAGGGCAGCAGCACTAATTACGGCGGGAGATGCGGTGGCGGTGGCTGTTCGTCGGCCCGGCCCGAGGAGGAGGCGCCCGAGGCCGGCGCGGGCGCGGCGCTCCCCGGCGGGGCCCGGCCGGGAGCAGGGCGGAGGGCCGGGGCCGGGGAGGTGGTCTCCAACACAACAACTTATTACTTCTAATTCCCCGACTGTCACCAAATCACCTGCACGAAACAAGAATCTAATTTGTTAAGCTGGCATTTCTGCAGATGGAAGATCGATTTTCTCTTTAGATTTCTCTAATTGAGTGAATATAAACGCCCCGAATTAGCCGCAGTCGGGCAAGAGGGATAAAGAAGGGGGTAAGGGTGGGGGGAAATGGGGGGGAGGGAGGGGTTGGGAAGAAGAAAAAAAAGTCAACAAAAATCATCCTGGTAAAATAAGCCATATTACCTCTAGAATTGCCCCCAAAATAATAAAGGAAGGTGGATCGAAAGGTCCCAGATTGAGTGACAGTCATATTTCTGGAACTAACTGGTTTTTAAAAGAAAAGGTTAGGACGGACGGAGAATGCTAAGTAACGGCGCGCGGGAGAGATGGCTGAGCTCTGAAATTGCTTACAGAATTACATTTGTTTTTCTTGTGATTTTATTAAAAGTCACTCCTCATCTCCAGAATGCGTGAAAATATCTACTTTCCACTCAGATACACCACATTAACTTGTTGGAGGCGAATTTGTTTGTTTGTCTATTTTATTTATTTGCCAGATAAGATTGATGCAGTCTTATTAGCGCTATATCTAGTTATAGGAAGAGATAAGGATGAGATGTTTTCTTTTTATTCCAATTACTAGACTTGTCACCTAACTGAATAACTGATATACGATTATTTATCTTGAGTAAATAGAAATCAGAAAAGCAGCGAACTTAACACATACAAACAAAATATGTATGTTTCTTATTACTATATACCACCTATGTCATTGAAGAGATCAAAGCTGCGGCGTTAAAAAGGAGAAAGTTAAATCCCCCACGTCAGTCCGCGATGCACGTCGTGCCATCGCCATGCCTGGCGGCTCGTTTTTCCGGACACTGGGGGAAATTTCGCATTAATAAAAAAAACCACACATATATATATATATAAATACGCGAAAGTGTAAAATTTTTTTTTTTTTTCTTTTCAAACGCCAGTAGGAATACTCTTGCCAGAACTGTCCTGTTCTTCCAGACAGACGCGTATTTTGAAAACGGTTCGTACTGGTGATCCCTTTGCTTCGAGTAACGCCGATAATTCCTGCCTGACTAAATAAGCAGAATAGAGCGGAGCGCTGTATGGGAGCTCGGCATTTCCAAGTTTCTGAACTTATATTAACAAGGCACAAGGCTGTACATAAATGCATACACACAAAGCTGGGGGAGAGGAGGAGGTGACTTTCGTGTGCACAGAGTTTGCATTTGGGCGCAGGAGGTCGGGTGCGGGGGTGTCAGGCATACCTTGTATTAAAATAGCTTTTTCCCCATAAAAGACTGGCTGTCATAGTTGTGATGAAAATTAATTGATAGAAGCCATGCTTTCAATCTAAAGCAACCGCTCCGCCGTCGAGTGCTTCCCCGCAGCCTGCCAACGAGGAGACAATCGGAGATGCCGCCTTTGACTTAGCCGGAGTGAGATACAGATATTCAGATAAATAAGCAAATAGGAGGAAAACGACGCTCTTAAGCGCGTTTGAGGGAGGATGACAGGAGGCTCGAGCTCTCCGTGCCGTGCTCGGAAAGGCTATTTTCGGAACGTCTGACGGCTGCGTTTCTTATCAGCTGCGATCGTTCTTTCCTCGGATGTGTTTAAACTTCATGAAGTTGCTATCAAAGAAGTATATTTATTACAGCTACAAAATGCTGCATGCAGCCTAATGTCGTAAAGCAGCGATGATCATCATATTTAGCTCTGACTAGAATGAATAAATTGGGATCTGTAGCTGCTGGCAGCCTTGTCCTTCATTTCCAAATAAGTCATTTTTTCCAGGGGGTTTATTGAAATAAAAACACGTGTTTATGTTTTTCCATTTCTTAACTCCAAATTACGCCTAACGAAAGGATATAGTTTGATTTGTCATCTGTGTTTAGGCTGTGCCGATGTGGAAAAGTAAACAGGAGCCTAAGTCACTTGATTTGTTTTCTATAAGCAAATAACACTCAAAAGCATAGCTGTAATTTACGATGAATTAAAATTGATTCTTTTCATCAGGCAAGAAAATAGGGAAATGTGAGGTCGTTAATTATTGAGGGAGGCGCCTCTCATTAAAGCGAACAGTGTTACAATGCAGCACTGAGGAGCGGGAATGCGAGTAACAATACCCGATATTTCAGCGCTGCCGTCTGGAGATACCAAAAAAGCAGCGCGAAGAAGCCAGGCATCCGATAAACGCCAGGAGCGTGTGCTAAGTGTAAAAAGCAATTACATCGCTCTGCATACAGCAGCCCCCTTAACTGGATGGATGCTCAATAAATGCATAAATAAAATATCAAATTACAAACCCGATCAGCCATTTACGCCAAGCCACCCCGCTGACTTTAGCAGTTTAACCTTATTTTATCGTGTTTCTTGCTCCAAATATAATTATTCAGCCAAAAGAAGGTTCTGTTCCTAAATCAGAGCAGAATTGGTTAAATACACTTGTTTATATTACAGCCTCATTCAATCAGGGCTTGAGTTTAGCTGCGAGGGGAGGGGGAGAGCGCCGGGGGCCGGAAAGTTCTCTCCCCTTTTTTCCCGGGGTCACAGCGCCGGAGAATTGGGGTTACGTCGCAGTGGCTGCGGCACGCCCCGGCCCGCAGCCCTTCCGCAGGCGGTCGGCGGCCCGCGGGGAGGCGGGGAGCAGCGGCCCCGGCCCGGACCCCGGATCGGGCCCGGCGGAATGGGAAGAGAGGGAAGGCGAGGGGGGGAGACGATCTCCCGGCGCCAAGCCCCTTGGCAGGCGCTCCCGTACGAAATTCAATCTCTATTTTTTATGAGAAGTAAACTGTCTAAATAAATTTTATTAGGGGCAACCAATATATTTTCTGGTAGTTCCCTTTGTTCCAGTTCTACGTGTGTGTAACAATCTAAAACCTATTTATTGAGGAAAAATCACTGGATCCGTCATAGAAAATCCTTTTACTTTGCTCTGAAGTGATTTCTGAAGACACTCTTGTCACTCTGAAGATTTTGGGCCATTGCGCTAAAGCTTTTCCTTGTTAAGAACTTCAGTTCCTACGATCATGTGGGGAATACCGTAAATTATAACAGAGAATGGAGTTGACTGGCAGTTTTCTGGCTACGCTGGGAAAATGCGAAGATGACGGGAAATAAAATCCTTGTAAATACATCTCCAGCGCTGCCCAGGTGAATTCAGGCACTTGACAAAACAAGAGTGTGCGGAAGCAGAATGTGATTAGAGATTTTTACATATACCCTATTGTCATTTTTTCTCTGACACGCTTAAGCGTCAGCCCCGCTCTCCCCTCTCCCTCCTGCGGGCTTCCTTCTCTGATTTCCCCCCATCCCCTAAGACGATTGCGCTCTGAAGTCTTGGAAGAAATGATTTAGTTTGTTTATACTGCTATAAAAATCAAGAGCAATAGAAAAGTCATAAAATGAAGCGCGCTATCAATCACACCGCAACATTGTTATTCAGCAGTTACTAACAGAGATTGATAATCCTTTGATTTCATCCCATTGTTATTACTCTGATGTGTCTGCACATTAACTATTACACATTTATTTATCGACCTGAAACACACAACAACACGGCACAGATACACACGCACGCCGCACTGCTGCCCGCAATAAGCTCCGCGGAAGAGGAGCCCACATTCGCACCGCCGGGGCACTTTTCCCCGTAGCTGCGGCCAGCCTGAGCCCCCGGCGGCCCCGGGCCGAACCCGGACCCCTCGCTAACACCGGCCTGGAGCCGCGACGCCCGCGCTCGGGCAGGGCCGAAGCCGCAGCGGCAGCGAAAAGGCCGCGCGCCCGGCACCGCCACCACCCGCCGCCCTTCACCCCGCCGGCGGCGCCCAGCCCGGCCCCGCACCGCTCCGGCGGCGCCTTTGGGGGCTCCGCTCCACCGTTCTCGGCGCCCGGCGGCGGCCGCGGGCGGCTCTCGGGAACGTTCAGGGCCGGAGCGTCCCCTTCTCCGCTGGAGCTGCGCAGAAACTGTGATTTTCAAAGAAAAAAAAAAAAAAAAATAGCCGAAGAAATAAGATGTCTCCTCCAAAACCCATTCGACCTCCCCTCCCATCCCCCCTCCCCGCTCAAATCTTTGGCGACGTTGATTCA
>NW_024962268.1:3901947-3907835 GCF_019238085.1 Lagopus leucura | reverse complement strand
AAGAAAAAAGAGGAATAAAGCAAAATAAAACAAAAAATCCAGAAACTCCCACCCCACCTCTATCTCTTTCTCTCTGTGTCTCTCCATCTAAATTGTGGCCCGGCTCCGGGTCTCTCCCTGCTCTCAGCTGCCGTTACCGGGCGCTCAGGTTCATTGCAACAGCCCGACATCTCGAAAGCTGAATTGAATCAACGTAGCCAAAGATTTGAGCGGGGAGGAGGGAGGGAAAGGGGAAAAAAAAAAAAAAAAAAAAAAAAAAAAAAAAGACAGCAAAACTGCCCTAGAGATCGGTCGGCCGGTTCCTTTGTCTCCTTGTTCAGTCGCTGCCGAAACCCCGCACATCTGAGCCGCAAACAAAACCACTCTTGCATCTGTTCGCGTGCAGTATTTACAATGTTTTGTGTAAGTCAATCGGACTGAGGGGAAAAAGGCCACTGGCGCTATATTATTTAACACAGACTTCATTGGGCTCCTTTTTTGGTGGAAGCTTTATTTACACTAAATGAATAATCTTAATTGCATCACTTCTGAATTAAAAATCAATGTTAATCAAGTTGGAAGTAGTAAATATCAGTTTTCATTGTGCCTGGGTAAAGGGTATTTTTCTTGTTTTGCAAATAAAAATACAAGTCAAATAACTTTAAAAGGGCATTATGTTCTGCTACAAATACAATTGAAACGGATTGTTTAGGAGCGGATCAGAAATGGTACAGAATTTTGCACTTAATTTCCTCAGTTATCATTTACAATAAGAACCTCTTGGCTTGACAGCCAAGTCTAAACAGTAGTAAATTAGTACAAATTTATACTGATTTTACTCTAATAATCGTAATAAAAGCTTATAGATTTGGCACTAATTACATAAATGCCTAATGATCTTGAAAATTACTCTGGTTAGAAATATATTACTAATCTAAACTTTGTTGTTGGCTGGCTTTGAAAAATCAGAACATTAGAAATGGTTCGCTTCACTTGTGCAAAGCACTTTAAATTGTTCAAGTAGTTTAACATATTCAAGAGGAAAATAAAAAGCATTTAACTTTATTTACTGCTTTAAATTGAGTTTGCAGGCGAGCCCAACTTGGAAACTTTAAAGGAGAAATCCGGGCTCGGGGGCTCCCGCGCCCGGCCGGGAGGGAAGCGCTGCGCCCGCCGGGACGCCCGCTGCTCGCTCCCTTCTACCCCGGGATGCGGCGCGACGCGCGCCGAGAGCGAGGGGAAGGCGCTGGCGGGGACCCGGAGCTCGGCCGGGCCGCTCGGGGGGCACTCGCGGGACTTTCTCTCCCGCCGGGGCTGACCTGAGAGCCGCCGTCCCACCCGCCTCAGCCGTCGACCCCGCCGCCGCCCCTAGGCCGAGAGGGGCAGCGCCGCCCGGCCGGCGCCGCACGGCCGCCGGTGCGCGGCCAGTTCGCAACGGCCCCAGTGTCGCGGGGGGCTCGGAGCCGCCCCCGGGGAGCCGGAGCTGTTCGGGGCAGAGGGCGCGCTCCGAGAAGGCGCGGAAAATAAGAAGAGGGAGAAAAGGAATGGTGGTGAAACCCGATAAACGACGGGTGACCCGGAGCTGGGAGAGGGGTGGCCACCGTGCGCTTGGAGGAAAAGGGAGAAGGGGAGAGGGGGAGGGCGGTCGCGGAGGCGAGCGGAACGGGGAAGGGAGCGGCGGCGCGGCGCGGGCCGGCGGCGGGAGGCCGGGGGGGGGGGGGGGGGGGGGGGGGGGGGGCGGAGCGGGGCGCTCCGGGCGCTGACATTTGCAGGCTGCCCTCCTGATTGGTCCCCGCGCCGAGCTGCTCACGGGTTCATTGAAGTGTTAAGCACCTCCCCGTCTCTCTAAAGGACATTATAATGCAAGAGACCCCCTTTTTAACCACACACCGAATTTTCTTTCATTTAGGCGATCTATATATATCTATATCTTATATCTTATATCTATTTTAAATAACTTAAGGCCGCTAAAATTTGGGGGGGAACAGCCTTCGCCCTGGAGCGGTGCGCGATGCTGTCTCACGCCGACCTCCTGGACGCCCGTCTCGGTGAGTTCCCCGGCGCTCCCCCGCCCCGCGGCGGCTGCACCGGCGGCGGCGAGCGGGGAGGAAGCCGGGGCAGGAAATTGACAATTTGTTCCTTATTTTACCTTAATGCGATCTAAATGGGCTAATTCCTTTAAAAGTAATTGTACTGTATTAAAGTTTAATTTGATTTAACATCGTCTTTAAAAAAAAAAAAGAGGGGGAGAGAGAGAGGGAGACCTACGGAATGTGCAGATACACAGCGAGTTGCGGATCATTTAATCTCTTTTTCCTTGTTTTTTTTATACACATACCTGTGCGTTATTACGATTATGATGAGTATTACTATTTTAGAACAGAGCAGCTCGATGGTATTTACGAAGGAGTTCGGGGGTGGCCTTTTCCTGCTTGCCTGCTCGCGTTCTTCTCGCCTTTCTTCCTTCAAAAAACCAAAAAAAAAAAAAACAAACAAAAAACAACCAACCAACCAACCAAAAAAACCCAAAAAACCCAAACAAAACAAAACAAAAAACTAACCAACCAACCAACCAAAAAAGACAAAAAACAACCCAAATTCTTTATCCACTTTGTGGCTCTTTATCCGTACGCTGCTTCGGAGAAGAGTGAGGAGAGGGGAACGCTGCTCGGCGGCCCCCTCCCGGCACCTCGGTCGGGGCGGTGGCGCTCCCGGCAGCGGAGCAGCCGCAGCCTCATCTCTTTCTCTCTTTTCTCTCTGTCTCTTTCTTTCTTTTATCAGCTGGGAAAACTCCAAGCCGAGCCCGGCAAAACTTGCCCCCCTCCCCCACGCCCCGCTCCCCTCCCTTCACCGCGTTAGGGGAGGCCCGGCGGGGAGCTGTTATTTAAGCGGGAAGAGGAGCGGCTCGCCGTAAAGTTTTCTCTCCCCCTCCCCGAGCTGCGGCGGGCCGGGGGGCTCTGCTCCGCGCGGGCCGTGGGAGGTGGGACTGGTGGGGCCGGTGCGGCCGGTTGCTCCTCGCAGCTCCGATGGATGCGAGGGGGGCTGAGGCGGGGGCCGCACGCCCGGCTGCAGGGCAGTGACCGCGGCTCCGTTGCTTCCGCAGGGATGAAAGATGCGGCCGAGCTGCTGGGACACCGGGAGGCGGTGAAGTGCCGGCTGGGCGTAGGGGGCTCGGATCCGGGGGGACACCCGGGAGACATGGCCCCCAACTCGGACACGGTGGAAGGGACCACCCTGCTGCCGGGAGAGGACATCACCACGGTGGGATCCAATCCCAGCTCCTTGGCCGTCAGCACCAAAGACGCCGACAAGCAGCAAGGCCAGCAGGGCGGCCAGAACCCCAGCCAGGCGGGACAGCAGCAGGGCCAGCAGAAGCAGAAGCGGCACAGAACCCGCTTCACGCCGGCGCAGCTCAACGAGCTGGAGAGGAGCTTCGCCAAGACCCACTACCCGGACATCTTCATGCGGGAGGAGCTGGCCTTGCGCATCGGCCTCACCGAGTCCCGGGTGCAGGTATGTGCGGCCGTCTCCGCGCAGCGCAAGCTCCTGCCAGACCCTTTCTCGGGGCCGCGGGCGATGCCCCGGCTGGCGCCGGGCTCGAGGGCGCGGCCGCGGAGGGTTGACGTCCCCAAACCTCAGCCGGGGAAACTGTCCCTGAGCGCAACAATTCGGTCAGAAAGCTCTAAGCCAGACCCTCTCACTCCCCGCCCCTTTCCGCTGTCCCCGCAGGAGGGCGGCGGAGACGGCGCGCCGAGGGCCGTCCCCTCGTCCCCTTCACGCCCGCACCCCGGTGGTCCCGAGCGGGACGCGGGCGGAGCAGCCCCTGCCCACCGCCCATGCGTGGGCTCCTGGAGCTCAAAGGAGGACGCGGGAGCCGCAGCCCGAGCGGGGGAAGCCCCGCCGTGGCGAAGGCTCCGCGCTCGGAGGAATCGGCCCGGCTCGGCGTCCCCGCACCCCCCGCGCCGGGCAGCTGTTCGCGGTGCTGAAAGGAGGGTGCGGAGAGAGGGGTGGAAGGCGTTCGCCTAAAAGCAGCTCCGATGAACGCGGAGGTATCCGAAATAGGCTTTACTCGATACAAATGTCGGGGTCGGCAGGGGGAGCGAGTAACTTCGACACGCAGGGAGCGGTTTCTCTGTCGCCTAAAGTGCGCGCAGATACGCACACGCACAGACACCCCGTTGCACGTAGGCACGTAAGAAAGCACTGAAAGCGAATGAGAGGAGTTCGGAGAAGGGAGAGACGGATCTTCGCCGTGCGCTCCGCGGCCGGGGCTGTGCGAATGTCCACCCGGCCCTCCTCGAGGCAGCGCAATTCGGGAGCGGAGCGCTCACTGTGGGATGCGCTCTCCCCGCTCAGGGCAGCGTTCCGGGAACTCCGGCTCTCAAAATTCCCGTCGGCGAGCCCCGGCTCCTCTGCCAAATAAAGGCACGCAGCAGAAACCACTCGACAGAAACCGTCCCCGCTCCCGAATGTGACAGAAAATGCTCGTCTGCTTCTAGAAAGTAAAACAATTTGACCCGGCCTACGCGGGACTGTAATTAGTTTAAATTAAGAAAGAAATTAGATTCACAAATAAAATATAATTGGACAACTGACTCTATGAAAAAAGAAAACGAGGTCTATTAAACTTTATTGGGTTTCCCAAAGGTTAATGATACCAATTTCAATATTAGGAGTGTGGTAAATGAAGTAAAATATAAAATGGAAATAGTTATTTTCTAACAGCACATCAAAGAAATCCGTAGAAAGAAAGACAAAGTGTTTTAATGGCCTCAGCATAATCTTAAACCAATGATAATAGCTCGAGGCTGCTGATAAAAACAGTTTAATAGGGTGGCAATTTAAATATTTTTTACAATAATGTTCTGTAGTTTAAAAAGTAATCAGATCAACACAACCTTCTTAATTAACACTTCAAGATGATTAACATTATGTAATCTAGTGCAAAATAATTTATGTAAAATGTATTTACTTCACAATCTGCTGTACCACCGCTCCTTGACCAAATTCAAATTAAATAGTAATTGGTTTATGCTCTTCTACAAGTACTTTATAGTTTTCTTTATAGTTAACAGATTGCCCACACGTTCCTTGCAGCGCAAGGGCTCCTCATTGATTAAGAAGTGATATAAATAGTTAATTTATAGCGGCTGTATATGTTTTTAAGGGTTTTGGATGCCAGGATAAATTACCTCTTCCCTCGTCCTAGATCTGTATTTAATGTATATGATACATTTAAATAATTATTAGAGCGGCTGGTGCTTAAACGAGAGTCCAATTCCACGTCTGATATTGCTCTGCTTTTCAGGCTGGTGTAATAAAACCATTCTTTTTATAGCATGCCATTATTAGAAACCAATTTCAGAATTATTTATAACCTGGAATGGCTTATTAAGCAGCAATGCGAGAATCATGCAAATTACGCGATCAAATGCAATATAATAAGCATAATCATTAGTCTCTAGCACGGATTAATTAACTTTCAATATTTTATTTACATAAAAACCAAATCAGTGAAATAACTTCTGCACAGTCAGGCTTGCCTTTCAATATTTTATACGAACAAAAATAATGTGCTGTAATTCCATTGACCGTGTCCCCCACAATGGTCCCGTCACCTGCCACATCTTAATAGGGGACAAGCTGAGAGTATTTTCTAGTTTTCTAATGGAATGAGAAATTGCATTTTCTCCCTCTCCCAGCACTATTAAAGTGTAATGAATTCGGCCCAGAGTTCACGGCTGGCTGATCGAAATGAACCTGAGATCTGAGCTTTAATACAGCTCTCCAGATTTCCTACCAAATCTTCACATTAATCATCTGCTGGATTCCAATGAGATCTTCATAAAGCTCTGGCTCCTGAAAAAAAAAAAAAAAAAAAAAAAAAAAAAAAAAAAAAAAAAAAAAAA